>NC_079190.1:165050385-165350385 GCF_029499605.1 Hyla sarda
GACGCAGCGTAAAATCCTCCCTGTGGATGTGGTGGTTAGGAACATTCTCGGTGACCTGGTGAAGGTGCGTTCTCTGGAGTACGAGAGGCTGGGTGCTGGCAGGGCCTCTCGTCTATGGAGGGGCTCTGCCTTTAAAGTGCCTTAGCCTGTTGTCTCCCCCTGGTGGTGGGCTGATGCTGGCACATTAGTCTTTTTGTTTTGAGCAGTTGGTTTATGGTAATATAGGGCTTGCAGGCGCTGAACTTGAGCTTTAGGGGTTTGTTGTTTGGCTTATAGTGTTATATGTATTTGTTATTGTATTTATTGTTGTAGTCTATTTGTATACTTATGTATTGTATATATTGTTAGTCTGTGTATATTTTATGTAATGTATATATTGTATATATTGTGTGATGCCACCTGGGGTTTGGGTTTAGTTTAGGTTGGGTGGTGGGTTAAAAAGGGGGGAGGGGGTTTGTATGGGACTTTTATATATACAGAAAATCCTGGACTGGTTCATGGACGTCTGGTAACATGTACTGGGGGCATGGGATGCGGGACCAGCTCAGGGCCAAAAAAAAAAAAAAAAAAAAAAAAAAAGTGGTGTTATTTTGTTTGTGTTGGTTTTTATTATTTTGTATATATTATTATTATTGTTGTTGTTGTTATTCTTTTTGGTATATTACTGGTATTGGGTTTTTGGTATTGCAACTGGGCCAGGAAATTCACATTTAGTATTAGTGTATATAGTTTATTAGTATGGTATGGGTATTATGGGTATTATAGGAATATGTCTTTTGTAAATATTGTATATATTTGTTTGTGTGCAGGAATGAGTGTGTGGTGGACCGGTGTTGTATTTTATGCTATGGTGTTGGTTTTATGATCGTTATATTGATATGTTCTGTCGGATATGATATGTTTATGTTTTGTAATTTTTTTATTGTTATGTTTGAAATTTTAATAAAAGATCTACAGGATATAACTCAGGATCAGTACAGGATAAGTAATGTGATGTATGTACACAGTGACCTCACCAGCAGAATAGTGAGTGCAGCTCTGGAGTGCTGACCAATTAGTTACGGGTGTGGTCGTGCTTCAGCTGTGCTGTGTGTGTCTGCTGTGTCTCCTGAGCTCCAGGGATTTCCATCTGTTCCACCTGGGGCCTGCTTCCTCCTCCCCAGGGAGGGAGTGGGGTTCCAGGCATGAGTGAGGGAGGCGAGGCCCAGGCTTCTGCTCCTCAGACTAGGCCGCAGGGGAGCAGTAGAAGCCAGCAAGCGGCCTGAACATCGGAGGATTTGGGGGTGAGGCGTTCCACCAGGAGTCCCAGCAATGCTGCTCCAACTCCCCCCACAGAGGTGAGAAGCTCCAAGGCTGGATCCACCTCGGGAAAGCTGGGTGTTTCCAGCGGAAAGTTGGGTTCATCAGGAAGAAGGCAGAGTACTCACGGAGGTGAAGCCGACCTCAGTGAGGAAGGCTGGGGAGTGCTGAGGACCCGGGAGTCTATTTCCACCTATACCTCCCGGGTAAAAAGTCACCTCCGTGAGTATGAAGACGCCTGTAAGGCCATCAGGAGGCTCCGAGAGGAACTGCGCTGTGCCCGTGCCAGGGCTAAGGTAACTCCTAAGAGATAAAAAGACTTATGGCTGAAATACAAGCTTTGGAGGAGAGGAGAGCAGAATTACTGGCGAAGAGTGGGCCATTTAAAGAAAAATTGGAAAATGGAGAAAGATTCAAGGTAATGGAGGAAAAGGAAAATAAAAGGTTGATGGGGCTGCAACCTGAGAGCCAGGTGGATGATGCGGAGGAGATGGAGGAAGAACAACAGCCAGAACCACCTGGTGGCCTGCGGCAACAGCAGCAGGCCCCGTACAGTGGGCCCCCTGCACAGCAACCAGCAGTATCACCTGCCGACTCAGGGGAGGACAGTGACAGCATCTACCAGGGAGGGGCGCTAATGGCCCAGATCCGCATGCTGGAATCCCCAGTGTGTCCTCAGAATCTGGTGTTTGGAGATGAGCTCCCAAATGAGGCACCTGGGGGTAAGAAGAAGAAGACCAAGCCAAAGCAGCAAGAAGTGGTGAGTTACATCTACACCCCCCTCCCTGTAAACCCTGAGTCGGCCGCAGGGTCAGCTCATTGTGCAAGCCCCGTTACCCAGCCCAGCCCGTGTTCTGTAGTGGACTCGGTGCAAAGGTGTGGGGAGAGTACAGATACTAAAAGGGCGCAGAGCTCCATGCCTGTTTGCAGTAGCAGGGATGGAGCAGAGAAGGCATCGGCCGCAAGGCCATACAGTGAGGGCGGCCCAGCGGTGGGCAGAGAGGCAGACTCCGGTGCTGTAGTTCGCTCCCCTGTGGGAGAGGGGGGTGACTCAGTGCCGGAGGTAGTCGTGGTGGCTAAGGGAAAAATAGATTCTCCCAAAAGTAGAAAAAAACTTTTGTTTTTCAATGTTTTTCAGCGGCGCCCAGGAGCTGGACATTCTAGTATGGATGAGGCGGAGGGTACCGGTAAAAACAGGGCTGGGGCCGCTAATAAACAGGCTAGGCAGGCTTCCCGATCCTTGTATAAGGGACCGGTGACCTGTCCTGTGGTGATGGCTCCAGCCCTGGTACCCAGTGATGCTGACAGTACAAAATCTGCACCAGAACGTACCGGTCCAGCCAGTATGAATGTGGAGGTTAATGTTGGAGTGACTGAGGGTGTGAATGAGGGGAATAATTCATCTGTTACTCTAAATCTGTCTGGGGCTTTGAATGGTGGTTTGGGCTGTAGCACAGGTGGAGGTATGGGGGGCGCATCAGCTAAAATAGGGGTCAATGGTTTGGGTATGGATTATGTGGAGGAGGGTGGTGAAGGGGCACAGATTAGTGGTGGGAATGTAGGGCCTGGTCCAGTTGCACCCCCAGCGGTGGCAGCACCCGTCCGCAGCTACGCGAATATCACCGCTGGGGGAAGGGGGGCAGCTTCCTCGTCCTCTGGCTCTGGGGAGAGCAGTTTGCAGCAGCGTCTCCTGGGGGCCTTAAGGAGAGGGGAGAGATCGATCAATGTAGAGGGTAGGGAGGTTGATCTATCCTTCTGGATAGAGAGACATGGTCTTTCAGCCTTCCGAGAGGAAAGAGGGGGGGATAATGTGTGGTCCCTCCCTACAGCCGGGCCAGGTGGTCTCCGTAGGAATGTGGTCCGGCTGAGGTGGAGAGGCAGTGATACATGTCCTCCAAGATCTAAAGTTGTTGAGCTTCTGCTGAAGTTGGGCTTTAAGGCAGCTGACATCTATGCCTTAATACATCCTTATGGTACCCCTGAGTTTGATATCAGCTTTGTTCGGCCGGAGGGGCTTGAGCTCTTCTGGTCGAATTATGAGTTGGTAAAGAATGAGCCCGGCTGGCGAGACTTTGCCATTCAGGCGGTGTCTCGCCAAAATAATGTCAAGAAGGTGACCGTTTTAACCCATTACGAATCGCTTTCTTGTATTGACATCATGACGTGGCTAGGTCGGTATGGTGAGGTGGTGGAGGTCCCAAAAAAGAACAGGGATGAATATGGCATCTGGTCAGGGGCCTGGACGTTTATGGTCAAGCTTAGGCGTTCAGGAAACACCGTTACCCATATACCATCTGCGACCTTCCTCGGAAGGGATCGTATCCAGATCTTCTACCAGGGTCAGCCGAAGCTCTGTCACAGATGTGGTGACCCCACACATTTTAGTGGCAATTGCACTGTGCAGAAGTGCACTCTGTGTGGGGAAATAGGCCATCTCGCTACATCTTGTGCAGAGATTAGGTGTCACCTGTGTGGTGACTTAGGTCACCCATTCAGTCGCTGCCCTCGTTCCTTTGTCAATGCGGTTGTTGCCCCGGTGGGAGTAAGCCGTGAGGTGGATTCTGCTGGGGGGATGACCATCGGGGATGAAGGGGTGCAGGGGCCAGGGAAGAAAAGTAAGCAGAAGACGCCTGCCCAACTGAGGCGTCTCGAGAAGCGTCAAAGGGACAGGGAGATTCAGGACTCACAGGAGCATCAACCAACTGGGGTGACTCCTGACCCTGTCCCTGCGGCCAGTCTTACTGCTGAGGCCCTGGGGGATAGCGAACTGGATGAGGAGACTGGAAGGATCCACAAAGAGGGGGATGCCCTCTCCTCACTGTCCTCCCATGGTGGGAGCGCGGATGAGGACAGTGGGGGATGGGCAGAAACAAAGCGGGGTACTCGGAAGAATAAGAAAAGGAGAGATGCAAGATCTTCTCCCACCCGCCAGATGCCAAAGGAAGGTACAACTGATCTCCCTCTGATTGGTCTCTCCAAACGGTTCCGAGCCCTCCGCGACATTTCCTCTTCGGAGGAGGGGGGGCTGGTGGTGAGGTTCCGGATGTTGCGGTGGGGCTCACAGGAGACGCTGAGTCCTCTCTCCCTGGGGAATCTATGTCTTCAGGGGGGGAGACTGGCCCAGAGTCAGGGGACGAGGAAAATGTATATAAAGGGGAAATGGACACATCTATTTCACTTAACCCCTTAAGGACGCAGCGGAGCGATGCCCGTGTCATGCGCGGCTGATCCCGGCTGCTGATCGCAGCCAGGGACCCGACGGCAATGGCCGACGCCCGCGATCTCGCGGGCGTCCGCCATTAACCCCTCAGGTGCCGGGATCAATACAGATCCCGGCATCTGCGGCAGTTCGCGATTCAAATGAACGATCGGATCGCCCGCAGCGCTGCTGTGGGGATCCGATCATTCAGAACGCCGGACGGAGGTCCCCTCTCCTTCCTCCTTCCGGCTCCCGGCGTCTCCTGCTCTGGTCTGTGATCGAGCAGACCAGAGCAGGAGATGACGGATAATACTGATCTGTTCTATGTCCTATACATAGAACAGATCAGTATTAGCAATCATGGTATTGCTATGAATAGTCCCCTATGGGGACTATTCAAGTGTAAAAAAAAATGTAAAAAAATGTAAAAGTAAAAGTAAAAAAAAAGTGAAAAATCCCCTCCCCCAATAAAAAAGTAAAACGTCCGTTTTTCCTATTTTACCCCCAAAAAGCTTAATTTTTTTTTAATAGACATATTTGGTATCGCCACGTGCGTAAATGTCCGAACTATTAAAATAAAATGTTAATGATCCCGTACGATGAACGGCGTGAACGAAAAAAAAAAAAAGTCCAAAATTCCTACTTTTTTAATACATTTTATTAAAAAAAAATTATAAAAAATGTATTAAAAGTTTTTTATATGCAAATGTGAAATCAAAAAAAGTACTGATCATGGCGCAAAAAATGAGCCCCCATACCGCCACTTATACGGAAAAATAAAAAAGTTAGAGGTCATCAAAATAAAGGGATTATAAACGTACTAATTTGGTTAAAAAGTTTGTGATTTTTTTTAAGCCCAACAATAATATAAAAGTATATAATAATGGGTATCATTTTAATCGTATTGACCCTCAGAATAAAGAACACATGTCATTTTTACCATAAATTGTACGGCGTGAAAACAAAACCTTCCAAAATTAGCAAAATTGCGATTTTCGTTTTAATTTCCCCACAAAAATAGTGTTTTTTGGTTGCGCCATACATTTTATGATATAATGAGTGATGTCATTACAAAGGACAACTGGTCGCGCAAAAATCAAGCCCTCATACTAGTCTGTGGATGAAAATATAAAAGAGTTATGATTTTTAGAAGGCGAGGAGGAAAAAATGAAAACGTAAAAATTAAATTGTCTGAGTCCTTAAGGCCAAAATGGGCTGAGTCCTTAAGGGGTTAAAAGGGGTAAACCATCATCTGATGAGGAGGGTGGTGGGGTGGATGGGAAAGATGGTGGGAAAAAGAAAGCTGTCTAACTCAATCACCCTTGATGGCGGCACCCTCTCCGTTGACTCTGGCATCCATTAATGTTGCCAGCATAAAGTCAGATACGGCTCGATTTGCGGCCTATGATTTTTTTGCCCATATTAATGCTGATATTTTCTTTTTGCAAGAGACCAGGCTAACAGATATGTCATCTATCTACAAGGCTAAAAGAGAGTGGAGGAATGGGCCCTCCTACTGGTCTCTTGGGGCCGAGCCGTATAGCGGAGTGGCGGTCCTTTTTACCGCAGCGGTAGAATGCCGACGGGTTATCGAGTTAGAAATGGGGAGGTGCCTGATTTTAGATGTCCTCATGAAGGGACAAGAACTTTGCCTTATTAACATCTACGGCCCACAGTCTAAGTGGGACCGGAAGTGTCTCTTTATGAGGATCAAGCCCTATCTTTTTACAAGTCGGCAGGTGGTCTTTGGAGGGGACTTTAATGCTGTCACGAGGCCCCAAGACAGGGGAGGTGCCAGAGACAAGCTGACTTATGACAGCGTCGCCCTAAATAGCATAGCGAGTGAGGCTCGCCTGGTGGATGTCCACATCCGGCACACCCCAGGCCACGCGGGATTCACCTATCATAGGGGTAGTTGTAGGTCTAGGATAGATAGGTTTTATTTAAAGGAGGAGGCCATCTCTTCAGCAGTGTCTGTTGTTGAGGTGGAGTTCTCCGATCACTGTTTAATTTTGTTTTCTCTGAATGTTACAGAGACCCCCCGGATGGGCAGAGGCTATTGGAAGCTGAATTCGTCTCTCTTGGAAGAAGCAGAGATAAGACAGTCCTTTGAGGATTTTCTTCAGAGCCAGGTACCATTGCTGGGCCTTTGTAGCAGTAAGTCAGAGTGGTGGGAGATCTTCAAAAAAAGGGTTGCGAGATTCTTCCGCCAGCTCTCAGGCCTCAGAAGCCTAAACAGGTACCGTTTGTACCAGGGCCTGAGGAAGAAACTTGAGCACCTTGTCTCGACTGGAGGTAGTCGTGATGATATCTCCAGAGTGAAATCCTTGCTGATGAGGTGTCAGTACGATAGGCACGCATCTTTGGTTTTTGAGAGGGATTACGGGAAGTACTGCTCGCCCGACCCTTACAGAAACTGCAAGATGTCAGTGAATAGTAAGGTAGTCTCAGGACTGATTGATAGTATGGGATCCTTGAAAAGGTCCAGATCAGGGATCTTGGAGGTCGTCAGATCCTTTTACTCGCACCTCTTGGGAAGGAAGGATCTATATCGGGATAAGGTGTCAGCTTTCTTGGCTGAAACCATCCCTGAACTAGGAGTAGACCCCTCTCTTGACGTTTTGACAGAGACGATCCGGGAAGAGGAAGTCAGGATGGCTATTGATGGGCTTGCCCTCAAGAAGTCACCCGGTCCAGATGGCTTAACATCTGAGTTCTATAAGAACTTTAAGGACACTTTGGTTCCCCTGTTGACCGAGGTATTTAATGAGTGTCTATCCTCGGGCACTCTGCCAAAGTCAATGAGGAGGTCAGCGCTGATCATCCTGTCAAAGGGTAAAGACCCGTTCGACATTGAGAATTGGCGTCCCATAGCGCTTCTCAATGTGGACCGAAAGATTCTGGCAAAAGTGCTGTTTAACCGGCTGGTGGAGTTTGCACCCCGGCTCCTTTCGGGGGCTCAGCATTGCTCTGTTCCGGGTCGCAGTACATTTAGTGCTGTGCTCAGTGTCCGAGAGGCTGTGGAGCAGGGTAGGGCTGGCCACTGGAAGGGGTACTTGCTGTCCTTGGATCAGGCAAAAGCGTTTGATCGGGTTAACCATGAGTACCTCTGGTCTGTTCTTCTGAGATATGGCCTGCCGGGGGGGTTTGTTGATTGGCTTAAGACCTTGTACGCAGGGGCAGAGAGTTTCCCGCTTGTGAATGGTTGGATTGGCCGCTCTTTTGAGGTTGGGTCTGGCGTCCGTCAGGGTTGTCCTTTGAGCCCGTTGCTGTACGTGTTTGCAATTGATCCTTTCCTTAGGAGGATTGATTGTGGACCGTTGGCGGGGGTGAGAATGGACCTGGCAGTGCCGGATTTGGCTCTGAGGGCGGTAGCGTATGCTGATGATGTCACCGTGTTTGTCTCCTCACAAGAGGAAGGCCAATGGGTGATGTCAGAGGTGGACCGCTACTCGGAGGCATCCGGGTCCAAGATCAATCGGGATAAGTGCGAGAGTCTCTGGCTGGGAGGGGGAGATCCTAGTTTTGATCTCCCGGACGCCCTTCCAGAGCCCCAGGAATCTGCAAAAGTTCTCGGCATCGAATTTGGCCAAGGGGATTACCCCGAACAAAACTGGGACAGCAGGCTTAAGATCGCCGCTCAGAAGGTGGATCAGTGGAAGGGTTGGTCTTTGACCCTCCGGGAAAGGGTTAACCTGATCAAAACATTCCTGCTCCCTTTACTGATATATCTGGGCAGTGTATGCATGTTGCCAGAACCTCTTTGGACCCGGGTCTACAGTGTGTTCTTCCAGATGTTATGGGGGAACAGACTGAACCTAGTGAATAGGGAGGTTACTTACCGTACAAGGAGACTAGGGGGGTTGTGTATGGTCAACCCCGTGGTATTCCTAGTGAATACCTTTCTTAAGACCAATATAGCAAACCTCTGGTCAGAGAGGGCTCCTCCGTGGGTATCCTCCTGTAGGGGATGGTTTTGGCATTTCTTCCAGGAATGGGAGACAGGAGGGCAAGTGAAGGATCTTCGCACACCACACGGGCATCTCCCGGCTTACGCTACCCCGGTTCTGAAGGTTGTTCGTCGGTGGGGTCTTGGAATGGGGGAGATTAGGACTCTGTCGAGGAAATTCCTTGACAAGAGGGTCCTGTCTTCTCATTTCCAGAGGCCATTGGCGCTCAAGGACTGCCCAAATCGGGACCTGGAGGTGGCTTTTGAATTCTATCAGGATCCCCTTGAAGTTTTGGGACTTGACTTGGCGCTGCTTCCATGGGAAACTGTGTGTGAGGGACAATCTGAAGTGCAGGAGCTCTGATGACCGGGGATGTCCCCGCGAAGAGTGTGGAGGCATGCTGGAAAGCATGGAGCATTTTCTGCTTCATTGTCCCTTTAACACAGAGGTTTACACCAGGGTGGGCGCTTCCATTGGTTGGCCTCGGCTGGCCAGTCTCTCCTATGCGGAATGGGCCTATGGGGCATTCAGAAACCTTGGAGGCTGGGACCGGTGCACTTTATTCCTAGTCAGCTCAGTGGTTAGGTACTACACGTGGAACGCACAGTGTTTAGTGTCGACGCAGCGTAAAATCCTCCCTGTGGATGTGGTGGTTAGGAACATTCTCGGTGACCTGGTGAAGGTGCGTTCTCTGGAGTACGAGAGGCTGGGTGCTGGCAGGGCCTCTCGTCTATGGAGGGGCTCTGCCTTTAAAGTGCCTTAGCCTATTGTCTCCCCCTGGTGGTGGGCTGATGCTGGCACATTAGTCTTTTTGTTTTGAGCAGTTGGTTTATGGTAATATAGGGCTTGCAGGCGCTGAACGTGAGCTTTAGGGGTTTGTTGTTTGGCTTATAGTGTTATATATATATTTGTTATTGTATTTATTGTTGTAGTCTATGTGTATACTTATGTATTGTATATATTGTTAGTCTGTGTATATTTTATGTAATGTATGATGCCACCTGGGGTTTGGGTTTAGTTTAGGTTGGGTGGTGGGTTAAAAAGGGGGGAGGGGGTTTGTATGGGACTTTTATATATACAGAAAATCCTGGACTGGTTCATGGACATCTGGTAACATGTACTGGGGGCATGGGATGCGGGACCAGCTCAGGGCCAAAAAAAAAAGTGGTGTTATTTTGTTTGTGTTGGTTTTTATTATTTTGTATATATTATTATTGTTATTGTTGTTATTCTTTTTGGTATATTACTGGTATTGGGTTTTTGGTATTGCAACTGGGCCAGGAAATTCACATTTAGTATTAGTGTATATAGTTTATTAGTATGGTATGGGTATTATGGGTATTATAGGAATATGTATTTTGTAAATATTGTATATATTTGTTTGTGTGCAGGAATGAGTGTGGGGTGGACCGGTGTTGTATTTTATGCTATGGTGTTGGTTTTATGATCGTTATATTGATATGTTCTGTCGGATATGATATGTTTATGTTTTGTAATTTTTTATTGTTATGTTTGAAATTTTAATAAAAGATCTACAGGATATAACTCAGGATCAGTACAGGATAAGTAATGTAATGTATGTACACAGTGACCTCACCAGCAGAATAGTGAGTACAGCTCTAGGGTATAATACAGGATATAACTCCGGATCAGTACAGGATAAGTAATGTAATGTATGTACACAGTGACCTCACCAGCACAATAGTGAGTACAGCTCTGGAGTATAATACAGGATATAACTCAAGATCAGTACAGGATAAGTAATGTAATGTATGTACACAGTGACCTCACCAGCAGAATAGTGAGTACAGCTCTAGGGTATAATACAGGATATAACTCAGGATCAGAACAGGATAAGTAATGTAATGTATGTACACAGTGACCTCACCAGCACAATAGTGAGTACAGGTGTGGAGTATAATACAGGATATAACTCAGGATCAGTATAGGATAAGTAATGTAATGTATGTACACAGTGACCTCACCAGCAGAATGGTGAGTGCAGCTCTGGGGTATAATACAGGATATAACTCAAGATCAGTACAGGATAAGTAAAGTAATGTATGTACACAGTGATCTCACCAGCAGAATAGTGAGTACAGCTCTGGAGTATAATACAGGATATAACTCAAGATCAGTACAGGATAAGTAATGTAATGTATTTACACAGTGACCTCACCAGCAGAATAGTGAGTATAGCTCTGGAGTATAATATATATATATATATATATATATATATATATATATATATATATATATATAAAACTCAATGGCCCTGATTTACTAAAGTCCAATGACTTTTTTTCTCGGTTTATGCGCCTAAATTTTTGTCGCACCATCAGTGCGACTAATTCTGCGCCCAAATTTTATAACCGAACAACCTACCTTTTGAAAACACTCGGAGTGTTTTTTTATTACAAGAAAATGGGCGTGGTTAACCGACAAAAAGCAGAAATTACTTGGAGTACTTCCAAAATCACTACTGAAAAAGTGTGAGTTTGGCTCACAGAATAACCGACAGCCAAGAAGAGGATGTGTAAAAACTACCAAAAGCCAGAGGTCAACGTGGTGGGGAGTGCTTAAACTATTTTACAGTTGTACACAAGTATTTTTAGAATATGCAATGCATTTTAAACTTTAAAATATGCCTTTAATTGTATATATGAATTATTTTTTTTTTTTTGGGGGGGGGGGGGGGGGGGTTAAACTCCTATATTGGATGGTCTAAGTCCATTAAAAAAAATTAGTTCTATTTTGTTGCTTAATTCCCATTAAATCTTGTGTTTTGCTTGTTTGGTTTGGCATATGATATTGATGATTTGTATTCTATACCCATGTTTTTTTTCTTTTAACCCAGAGTATGTGCGACACATTTTCCCGTGCGACACAAATAAAAAACATGCGACAGAAAATGAACCGACATGTGCAACACATTAGTAAATCAGCTCCCAGAAAAAGAGGAGTGAAATCTAAAACACTCCAGAAAGAACACTCAGATTTTAGTAAATCAGGGCCACTGTGTGTATGCATGTGTGTGTGTGTGTGTGTGTGTATGTATGTGTGTGAATGTATGTGTGTATGTGTGTGTGTGTGTGTATGTTCCAGCATCACGTCCAAACGGCTAAAGATATTAACATGAAACTTGGCACACATGTTACTTATATGTCAGCAACAAACATAGGATAGGTAATTTTACCCTCACCCCATTTGCCAGGGTCAGGGTTTTTGTTTAAAGTCCCATACAAGTCTATGGGAAATATATGTTACTGCAAAACTTCCAAACGGCTGGAGATATTTCGATAATACTCGGTCACATGTTACTTATATGTCCACTTAAAATATAGGATAGTTAATTTAACCCTTAAATACCCCCATTTGTGAGGGTCGGATTTTTTGTTTAAAGTCCCATGCAAATCAATGGGAAATGTATGTTTCAACATAACTTCCGTACAGCTGGAGATATTTCAATAATACCTGGTACACACATTACTTATATGTCAAATAAAAATATATTATAGTTAAATTAACCCTTACCTATACCCTTATATAAAAGATGGGTTTTTGTTTCAAGTCCCATGCAAGTATATGGGACTTCCAGTACCTTACTCCACAAGCTCCTCTCTTCATCTCCTGGTGAATGTGTCAGTTTGGCTTGCAAGCCACACCCCATCCCACAAAGATACACCCACAGTTTAAGCCCCACAGCTTTTATTATCTACTCTTTTTGTGCATCGCTCTGGCTTGCAAAATCACGCCCAGTCCCACAAAGCCACGTCCCCTTCAATTTTCAGCTTACAATATCTTCATTACAAATCAGTCCCACCTGAGGACAGGATATCAGGATGGGACATAAGGACAGGATATGACATCAGGATATGAGGAAGGGATATGAGGATGGGGACATAAGGACAAGATATGAGGATGAGACATAAGGACGGGATATGAGGTTGGGATATGAGGATGGGATATGAGGATGGGATATGAGGGCGGGATATGATGACGACATATGAAGTCGAGCTATAAGGACAGGATAGGAGGATGGGATATAAGGACGGGATAGGAGGACGGCATATGAGGATGGGATATGAGGTCGAGATATGAGGACGGGATAGGAGGATGGCATATGAGGATGGGATATGAGGTCGAGATATGAGGACAGGATAGGAGGACGTGATATGAGGATGGGATATGAGGTCGAGATATGAGGACAGGATATAGGGACGGGATATGAGGTCGGGATAGGAGGTCGGAATTTAATCTGTTAAGGACCAAGGGCGTACAGGTACGCCTTTGCTCCCTGGTACTTAAGGACCAAGGGCGTACCTGTATGCCCGTGGGAATTTTGGTCCATGCCACGCGCCGGGCGGGGACCAGGCCGGGGTGACTGCTGATATCGATCAGCAGGCACCCCGCGCAAATGCCCAGTGGGGTCATCAGACCCTCCCATGTTGGTGATCGGCTATTCCAGGTCATACGGGTCTATGGTGACCTGGAAAATAAGGGGGATCGCGGTTGTCCAAGACACCCACGATCCCCCTGAAGGGATAGGAGTGAGGTGGCAGGGGTGCCACCCCTCCTATCCCTGCTATTGGGCGTCTAGAAGCGACTACCAATAGCAGATCAGGGCGGGGGGGGGGGTTAACTTTCGTTTTCCCCGTTCTGCATACCCACAATAGGCGAGGCGGGGCAGAACAGGGAAATCGAAGAGGACTGGCGACAAAGTCCACTTACCCTGCGGGCGAGGCTGCAGGAGACAATCGTGTCGGAGATCGTCGGGCGGCATGTCGTGCGGCTGGCTCCCTGGATCCGACGGAAGCCAGTAAGTTGCCTAGCAACATCTAGAGGGCTATAGTTTGAGATCACTGTACAGTGGTCTCTACACTGTTGTCCTACAGATGTTGCAAAACTACAACTCCCAGCATGCCCAGACAGCTGTCATGCTGGGATTTGTAGTTTTGCAACAGCTGGAGGGCTACAGTATGGAGATCACTGGGCAGTGAACTGTGGCCCTCAAGATCTTGCAAAACTGCTGGGATTTGCAGTTTTAAAATATCTGGAGGGCTACAGTTTAGAAACCACTGCACAGTGATCTCCAAACTGTGGCCCTCCAGATGTTGCAAAACTACAACTCCCAGCATGCCCACATAGCAGTTTGCTGTCTGGGCATGCTGGGATTTGTAGTTTTGCAACATCTGGAGGGCCACAGTTTGGAGATCACTGTGCAGTGGTTTCTAAACTGTAGCCCTCCAGATATTTTAAAACTGCAAATCCCAGCATGCCCAAACAGAGGTCTCGGCATGCTGGGGGTTGTAGTTGCGTACCTCCAGCTGTTGCATAACTACATCTCCCAGCATGCACTCCGGCGATCAGTACATGCTGGGAGTTGTAGTTTTGCAATAGCTGGAGGCACACTGGTTGGAAAATACTGAGTTAGGTAACAGAAACTAACTGAAGGTTTTCCAACCAGTGTGCCTCCAGCTGTTGCAAAAGTCCAACTCCCAGCATGCACGGTCTGTCAGTGCATGCTGGGAGTTGTAGTTTTGAAACAGCTGGAGGTTTGCCCCCCCCCCCCTCCCCATGTGAATGTACAGGGTACATTTACACGGGCAGGTTTACAGTGAGTTTCGTGCTTCAAGTATGAGCTGCGGCAAATTTTTCGCCGCAGCGCAAACTCCTATCGGTAAGCTCACTGTAAACCTCCGCCAGTGCGAATGTACCCTAAAAACACTACACTACACTAACACATAACAAAGGGTAAAACACTACATATACACCCCTTACACTGCCCCCCCCCCCCAATAAAAATGAAAAACGTATTGTACAGCAGTGTTTCCAAAACAGAGCCTCCAGCTGTTGCAAAACAACAACTCCCAGCATTTCCGGACAGCCACTGACTGTCCAGGCATGCTGGGAGTTTAGCAACAGCTGGAGGCACCCTGTTTGGGAATCACTGGCGTAGAATACCCCTATGTCCACGCCTATGCAATCCCTAATTTAGTCCTCAAATGCGCATGGTGCTCTCACACTTCGGAGCCCTGTCGTATTTCAAGGAAACAGTTTAGTGCCATATATGTGGTATTTCCGTTCTAGGGGGAAATTGCACTACAAATTTTGTGGGGCTTTTTCTCCTTTTACCCCTTATGAAAAGGAAAAGTTGGGGTCTACACCAGCCTGTTAGTGTAAAAAAAAAATTTTTTTACACTAACATGCTGGTGTTACCCTTTACTTTTTATTTTCACAAGAGGTAAAAGGAAAAAAAGATCCCCAAAATTTGTAACACAATTTCTCCTGAATACAGAAACACCCCATATGTGGGCGTAAAATGCTCTGCGGGCGCATAATAAGGCTCAGGAGTGAGAGCGCACTATGTACATTTGAGGCCTAAATTGGTGATTTGCACAGGGGTGGCTGATTTCACAGCGGTTCTGACATAAACGCAAAAAAAATAAAAATACCCACATGTGACCCCATTTTGGAAACTATACCCCTCACGGAATGTAACAAGGGGTATAGTGAACTTTAACACCCCACAGGTGTTTCACAAATTTTCATTAAAGTTGGATGGGAAAAAAAAAAAATTTCACTAAAATGCTGGTGTTACCCTAAATTTTTCATTTTTACCAGGGAAAATAGGAAAAAAGCCCCCCAAAATTTGTAACCCCATTTCTTCTGAGTATATAAATACCCCCTATGTGGATGTAAAGTGCTCTGCGGGCGAACTACAATGCTCAGAAGAGAAGGAGCGCCATTGGGATTTTGAAGAGAAAATTTGTCCGGAATTGAAGGTCACATGTGTTTACAAAGCCCACATAGATCCAGAACAATGGACCCCTCCCACATGTGACCCCTCATTTGCTCAGCCCACTGTTCCAAAATCTGTCAAATGCCAGTGGAGTGTAATTACTCACTGCACCCCTTATTAAATTCTGTGAGGGGTATAGTTTCCAAAATGGGGTCACATGTGGGGCGTCCACTGTTCTGGCACCATGGGGGGCTTTGTAAACGCACTTGGCCCCTGACTTCCATTCCAAACAAATTCCCTTTCCAAAAGCTCAATGGCGCTCCTCCTCTTCTGAGCATTGTAGTGCGCCAGCAGAGCCCTTGACGTCCACACATTGGGTATTTCCATACTCAGAAGAAATGGGGTAACAAATTTGGGGGTAATTTTCTCCTATTACCCCTTGTAAAAATGTAAAATTTGGAGAAAAAACAGCATTTTTGTGAAAAAAAATATTTTTTTTTCATTTACACATCCAAATTTAACAAAAAGTTGTGAAATACCTGTGAGGTGTTCAGGCTCACTGTACCCCCTGTTACGTGCCTTGAGGGGTGTAGTTTCCAAAATAATATGCCATGTGTTTTTTTTTGCTGTTCTGGCACCATAGGGCTTCCTAAATGCGACATGCCCCCCAAAAACCATTCCAGCAAAAAGCCAAATGTGACTCCTTCTCTTCTGAGCATTGTAGTTCGCCCGCAGAGCATTTTACGTCCTAACATGGGGGGGGGGGGGCATTTTCTCCCATTACCCTTTATAAAAATGGTAAATTTTGGAAAAAAAACTGCACTTTAATGAAAAAAATGTTTTTTCATTCACACATCCGACTTTAACGAAAAGTCATCAAACACCTGTGGGGTGTTAAAGGGGTACTCCCATGGAAAACATTTTTTTTTAATCAACTGGTGCCAGAAAGTTAAACAGATTTGTAAATCACTTCTATTAAAAAATCTTAATCCTTCCAGTACTTTTTAGGGGCTGTATACTAAAGAGAAATCCAAAAAAGAAATGTATTTCCTCTGATGTCATGACCACAGTGCTCTTTGCTGACCTCTGCTGTCCATTTTAGGAACTGTCCAGAGCAGGAGAAAATCCCCATACCAAACATATGCAGCTCTGGACAGTTTCTAAAATGGACAGCAGAGGTCAGCAGAGAGTACTGTGATCATGACATCAGAGAAATCTAAAAAGTAAAGCATTTCCTCTGTAGTATATAGCCCCTAAAAGGTACTGGAAGGAATAAGATTTTTTGATAGAAGTAATATACAAATCTGTTTAACTTTCTGGGACCAGTTGATTTAAAAAAAAAAAAGTTTTCCATGGGAGTACCCCTTTAAGGCTCACTGGACCCCTTGTTACGTGCCTTGAGGGGTGTAGTTTCCAAAATGGTATGCCATGTGGTTTTTTTTCTGCTGTTCTGGCACCATAGGGGCTTCCTAAATGTGACACGCCCCCCAAAAACCATTTCAGAAAAACTCACCCCCAAAATCCCATTGTCGCTCCTTCCCTTCTGAGCCCTCTACAGCGCCCGCCAAACACATGACATAAACATATGAGGTATTTCCTTACTCGAGAGAAATTGGTTTACAAATAAATTTTGAGAGGATTTGTCTCCTTTTACCACTAGTAAAAATTCAAAAAATGAGTCTACAAGAACATGCCAGTGTAAAAAATGAAGATTTTGAATTTTCTCCTTTATTTTGCTGTTATACCTTTGAAACACCTAAAGGGTTAACACTCTTACTGAATATCATTTTGGATACTTTGAGGGGTGCAGTTTTTATAATGGGGTCATTTGTGGGGTATTTCTAATAGGAAGGCCCTTCAAATCCACTTCAAACCTGAACTGGTCCATGAATAATTCCGATTTTGAAAATTTTGTGAAAAATTGGAAAATTGATGCTGAACTTTGGAGCCCTCTGATGTCTTTCAAAAGTAAAAACATGTCAACTTTATGACGCAAACATAAAGTAGACAAATTGTATATGTGAATCAATATATAATTTATTTGGACTGTCTATTTTCCATAAAGGGAACCAATCATCAGATGTCCCCCTCACCATCCCCGGGGGACGCTCCTGCCCCAGGGATGGTGAAGATATGAAGTTATAAACTAGTCACCGCCGCCGCCGTAAGTAGTCCCCTGGGCGGGGAGCTCTTCTCACCTACTCCCGTTCTTCGGCCGGCAGCGACGCCCCCTCCGCTTGATTGATGGGCCGCGTCATTGTTCCGCTCACTGAACAGACAAAGCAAAGCGATGACGCTGCCCATCAATCAAGTGGAGGGGGCGTCGCTGCCGACCGAAGAACGGGAGTAGGTGAGAAGAGCTCCCCGCCCAGGGGACTACTTACGGCGGCGGCGGTGACTAGTTTATAACTTCATATCTTCACCATCCCTGGGGGCAGGAGCATTCCCCGGGAATGGTGAAAATAAAGATTTTACCCTATATAACGCTTTGCCAAGCGTTATATAGAGTAAAATCTGATGATTGGTTCCCTTTAAAAGCAGAGAGCTTCAAAGTTAGAAAAATGCTACATTTTCAATTTTTTCATAAAATTTTGGAATTTTTCACCAAGAAATGATGCAAGTATCGACAACATTTTACCTCTAACATAAAGTAGAATATGTCACGAAAAAACAATCTCGGAATAAGAATGAAAGGTAAAAGCATCCCAGAGTTATTAATGCTTAAAGTGACAGTGGTCAGATGTGAAAAAACGCTCTGGTCCAAAATTGGCCTGGTCCTTAAAGGGTTAAGGTCGGGATATGAGGATGGTATATGGGGACGGGATAGGAGGACGGGATAAGAGGTCGAGATATGAGGATGGTATATGGAGAGGGGATGTGAGGTCGGGATATGACAACAATATATGTGGACGGGATATAAAGTCAAAGCTTCCTCCTTTGTTAATTTTCCTCCCCAACAAGGATTAGGAAGGAAAATCCGGGCAACGCTGGGTAAGGGGGATATGAGGACAGGATATAACTCAGGATCTGTACAGGATAAAAAATATAATGTATGTACACAGTGACCTCACCAGCCTCCAGATGTTGCAAAACTACAACTCCCAGCATGCCTAGACAGCATTTGGCTGTCCAGGCATGCTGGGAGTTGTAGTTGTGCAACACTTGGGGGCAGCCTGGTTTCACCATGTACACAGTGACTCCGCAGTGAATCAGCAGAATAGTGAGTGCAGCTTTGAAATTAACTGTCATCAAATAAACTACCTCAGGCTATGGTCCCTACCTACTCCTAACACCCCTCCTGCCCTTAAAAACAATTTCAGAGCTTTAAAAAGCTGTGTATCATACCTTTCTTCTTGCTTGCATAGTGCAATTTCCCAGCAGAAGAAAGTGGGCGTTTCCCAGCAGGCATAACATCACTGAAGCCTGCTGGGGGACCACTTCATTGTTGCAGCATTGTTATGAATAGAAGACCTCAAGCTCTGTGCATATTTCAGTCTGTGTTGCTATCAGTGAGCCTCTCCTTCAGCTGTCAGTCTGTGTGGCTTTCTGTGAGAATCTGTTGAGCTTTCACTTTTTGTGCAGCTGTCAATCAAGCTCAGTGCAGAGAAACACTTCCTGAGTTCGGACTCCTTCCAGGCCGGGAGGAGACCGAATTCATACTGTATTAATTGTGGCAGGAAACAGAACAGAGCCACCTAGTGGCCATTTTTTTATATTACATTTTAAACATATTTATGTTAATAATTTTAAAAGCAAGTGAATGGTAAAGTGCCTGCTAATTACACAAGGAACACTATATTAAAAGTTTTATTTGGTGTCAGGTACTATTTAATTCTGATAACATTTTCCTTCCTTTATTACCCTATTTGTAATTCTTTTTTTTTTTTTATGATAGAGTTCAGCCATCATTAAATAAGCCTCATTACAACTTCATTTACTTTCTGATAAAGCTGCAGGTGAAATGCACAAAGTGGGTGGTGGACAGTGGAAGAGGCAGGCCCTGGGGTCTGCTATGCTTTGGGTCTGCAGCGCTTCTCTTCTGCTACGTAACACCCTTCTCTTGATTGACACCACGCATGCAATATCAAAAAGGAGGTAAAACATAGCTGGACAGAAGATTTGCTTATCCGAAGCCCCAAGCCCCGCCTCTCTGGGCCAACTCCTGGTCAGGTTATAAAATCGTTATTATGGATATAAAAGAGCTTAAATTATCAGCACAGGTATAGGAGCCTTGTAAAGCCCTACTGCACTGTGTGTGCAGCTTCACAAGCCTATTTTAGGTAACAGATGCACTTTAAAGTTTCCCTGTGCTTAGAAAAAACTTTTTACATGTTAAAATAGTTTTCATTGTTCAGGGTCTGCTTGTACAGATCCCCCAAATCTCTAAAATGACCCCGTAAGAAAGCATATTAATGTGCGTTACTCCCTGCTCACTGCCTTTTCCATCTCACTGCATGGGAGAAGCTCTGTAGAACTTATAAACTAATAATGAGCTTCTCCAAGCTCATTTTACAGATGGTCAAAAGTTTTTTCTAATGGCACGGACACTTGTGTTTTTTTTTGTTTTTTTTAAAACAATTTCCATGACATTGACTATGAAATATCAATAAGTTATGTAATACACATTTTAGTGTCTTATGTCATCTAGTGGTGGTATATTTATTAAGCTGCACACAGTGTAGTAGGGCTTTACAAGCTTCTACATATGCCTGTTAATGTGTGAGCATTGCTGAAGAATTTGCACACAATACAATAAAATATAATAGCTAGCAGCACAATAAATAAAATAATGGATGGAAAAAGTGGCGCCACAATACATTTCTAAATTGGACTTGTCTGACAAAATAGATACTAGAATTCAATGACTCTTGGACATGTTTAAATTGTGTCTTACTATGTACTTAAGCAGAGTATACCAATTCACTATATGTTGTATACCAATGCACTATATGTTGTATACCAATGCACTTTATGTTGTATACCAATGCACTATATGTTGTATACCAATGCACTATATGTTGTATACCAATGCACTATATGTTGTATACCAATGCACTATATGTTGTATACCAATGCACTATATGTTGTTTAATAACCAGATTGCACAGTGCAACTAAAGCAACTTTTGGTTTCATCTAAGAAACACCAACATGGATAAGAACAGAAAAGTAATGTAAAACAACGACATTACCTTGGACTTGGGGAACAAGATCATCAGACAAGAATAATCCCTGCATTCCTTGGTGGTGGAACCACTTGGTGTTGGCATTGGATATTGCCTCCAGAGACAGGGAAACTGTGTATTCCTAGTGTAAGTTACACACAGCGAATGTCATGAGGATGCTTTCCCTATAAGGAGAATGCTTAATGAATCCTGACAGCTGCAGCCTGAACACAAACTGGAATGTCCTATCACCACATTCCCTATATCCCAGTCAGACTATTTTTTACAATCCTCTCCAGGCTGCTGGCATTAAAACAACCCTCCGCTCCCCCAGTATTCTGCTCCTGGCCTCCACTGTGGTCTTCTTCTTGTTTCTTGTGGTTAACGCGTCAGACTCCTCCCCAGGTGCAAAGCAGGTCCTGTGAGGGGCTGTGAAAACTTTATAGAAGGGGCTGATGTGATGGCAGGTGCCATATATACATTACTTATCCTGTATTATACTCACTATACTGCTGGCGTGGTCACACTGTACAGGTGGTGGAAGAATCAGGGGCCTGGGGATATAGTGAGAGGATCAGGGGGACTGGGGAAAGGATATAGGGGGAGATTTATCATCGTATCTTTGGTAAGAGAGTTCTGTAAGCATTTTTTCTTGCTTTTGGTTTTGCTTATGTTTGACATATTTATTATACTATTACAGGGGGTTGATAAATTTGGCTCACATAAGCAAAAAACAATAAATCGCTTTTGAATAACCTTTTTTTTGCATACATAAGCAAAAACCTATAAATGACTTCAGAACAGCATTTTGTCACCCCACCTCAAGTCGCAGCTGTAAAAAAAATTTGCGATATGTGTGTGTGTGTGTTTATTAAATTTTTTTACAACTTTTTTCGCCCTGAATGTACTGTTTGTTTGTTTTTTTTCTTCTTAATTCAGATCCATGTATCCTGTGGACTTCTTCAGATTCGGTGAACCACGTTTTTCTGGTTTAACCCCTTAAGGACCGGGTTTTTCCGTTTTTGCATTTTCGTTTTTTGCTCCTTGCCTTTAAAAAATCATAACTCTTTCAATTTTGCACCTAAAAATTCATATGATTGCTTATTTTTTGCGCCACCAATTCTACTTTGTAATCACGTCAGTCATTTTGCGCAAAAATCTACGGTGAAACGAAAAAAAAAATCATTGTGCGACTAAATTTAAAAAAAAACGCCATTTTGTAACTTTTGGGGGCTTCCGTTTCTACGTAGTACATTTTTCGGTAAAAATGACACCTTATCTTTATTCTGTAGGTCCATACGATTAAAATGGTACCCTACTTATATAGGTTTGGTTTTGTCGTACTTCTGGAAAAAATCATAACTACATGCAGGAAAATTAATACGTTTAAAATTGTCATCTTCTGACCCCTATAACTTTTTTTATTTTTCCGTGTATGGGGCGGTATGAGGGCTCATTATTTGCACCGTGATCTGAAGTTTTTAACAGTACCATTTTTGCATTGATAGGACTTATTGATCGCTTTTTATTAATTTTTAAATGATATAAAAAGTGACCAAAAATGCACTATTTTGGACTTTGGAATTTTTCTGAGCGCACGCCATTGACCGAGCGGTTTAATTAATGATATATTTTTATAATTCGGACATTTCCGCACGTGGTGATACCATATATGTTTATTTTTATTTTTATTTACACTGTGTTTTTTTTATGGGAAAAGGGGGGTGATTCAAACTTTTAATAGGGGAGGGGTTAAATGATATTCATTCACTTTTTTTTTTCACTTTTTTTTTGCAGTGTTATAGGTCCCATAGGGACCTATAACACTGCACACACTGATATTTATCATTGATCACTGGTTTCTCATAGGAAACCAGTGATCAATGATTCTGCCGCATGACTGCTCATGCCTGGATCTCAGGCACTGAGCAGTCATTCGGCGATCGGACAGCGAGGAGGCAGGTAGGGGCCCTCCCGCTGTGCTGTAAGCTGTTCGGGATGCCGCGATTTCGCCGCGGCTATCCCGAACAGCCCACTGAGTTAACCAGCAGCTTTTACTTTTGCTTTTAGCGGCTAAAGGGTTAATAGCGCGCGGCGCTGCGTTCGGCACTGCGCGCTATTAGCGGCGGGTCTCGGCTTCACTATGATGCTGGGCCCGCCGTGATATGATGCGGGGTTACCGTGTAACCCCGCGTTATATCACGGGAGCAGGACCAAGGACGTACCAGTATGTCCTTGGTCCTTAAGGGGTTAATATTAATAAAATGTTTAACGAGGGCTTGTGGGGGAGTGTTTTTTTGGAATAAAAGTTTTTTAAACGTGTTGTGTTTTTTTTAAAATTTACTTTACAGGCTTAATAATGGAAGTTGTCTTATAGACGGAGTCCATTACTAAACCGGGGCTTGTTAGGCCCGAAAACAACGCTAACCACCAAATATTACCCCGATACCCACCGCCACAGGGGTCCCAGGAAGAGCTGGTACCAGCAGGCCCAGAGCGTCAAAAATGGCGCTCCTGTGCCTAGGCGGTAACAGGCTAGCATTATTTAGACTGGGGAGGGCCAGTAACAATGGTCCTTGCCCACCCTGGTAATGTCAGGCTGTTAATGCTTGGTTGGTATCTGGCTGATACTGAAAATGCAGGGAACCCCTTTTTCTTTATTATTTATTTTGGGGAAAAAAATGCATAGGGTTCCCTGTATTTTCAGTATCAGCCAGATACCAACCAAGCAGCAACAGTCTGACGTTACCAGGGTGTTACTGGCCCTCCCCAGCCTAAATAACACCAGCCTGTTACCGCCTAGGCACAGGAGCGCCATTTTTGAAGCTCCGGGCCTGTTGGTACCGGCTCTTCCTGACATCCCTGGGGCGTTGGGTACCAGGAATAATAATTGGGGGTTAGCGCTAGCTGATTTTGGAGCTCACGCTATGCCCGGCTTAGTAATGGACTCCACTACAAAGCCTGTAAAGGAAATTAAAAAAAAAAAAACAAGAACACTTTTTAAAAACTTTTCTTCCAAAAAACACTCCCCCACAAGCCCTTGTTAGCCATTTTATAAATATTTGAAAAAAAACACTGGTCATCGACGTAGTCCACCGAATCCGAAGGAGTCCTCTGCATACACGGATCTGAAATGAGAAGAAAAAACACGGAAATTGGTTTGTACGTTTCTGGCCCCCTTTCTTTGGGAAAACATCCATCAACCAGCGTTTCCAAATAAGAGGCCTCTAGCTGTTGCTAAACTACAACCCCCATCATTTGTAATTTAGCAACAGCAAGCCTCCAGTTTAGCAACAGCTGGAGTCTTGCTGTTTCTAAATTACAACTCCCATGATGGGAGGTGTAGTTTAGCAACAGCTGGAGGCACCCCCCGCCCACCCCCTAGTTCATTCCTACCAGCTCATCCATCCTCCCCCCCACCCCCAAGCTCATCTCTCCCTCTCCCTCCAGCTCCTCCCCCCTCCAGCTCATCCCCCCCTCCAGCTCGTCTCCCCCCTGCCCGATAATCTCCCGCAACCCCCCGCTTATCTTTCCTCTGCCGCTTATCTTTTCTCCACCACTGGTCAGCTTCATCTTGCCGCCTGTACATCTCCCACCCCGCTGCTTGCTGTTACAGGACTATAACTCCAAGCATGTCCTTTCAGTGAGGACATGCTGGGAATTGTAGTTGCAGCTGAGAGCGAGCCGGTGGTAGATGCAGGCCAGCTGGCTCCTCGGAATATAAAACTACAGTGTAATCTCATATTTCCCGGTCTGAGCTGTGATTGGCTGGTCGGTCTCAGCCAATCACAGCCCAGACCGGCAAATATGAGATTACACTGTAGCTTCATATTCCGGGGAGCCGGCCCACTCACCGCTGCAACTACAATTCCCGGCATGTCCTCACTCAAAGGACATGCTGGGAGTTATAGTCCTGTAACAGCAAGCGGCTGGGTGGGAAATGTACAGGCGGCAAGATGAAGCTGACCAGCGGCGGAAGAAAGATAAGCAGCCGAGGAAAAGATAAGAGGCAGGTTGCGGGAGATTACTGGGCAGGGGGGACCGGCGAGCTGGGGGGACCGGCAGCGGGGGAAAGATAAGTGGGTGGACAGGGGGTTGCGGCAGATGACCAGGCAGGGGAGAGATGAATGAGCAGGAGTGGGGGGAGAGATGACCAGGGGGAGATGAATGAGCGGGGGTGGGGGGGGGGAAGAGAGATGACCAGGGGGAGATGAATGAGCGGGAGTGTAGGGGGGAGAGATGACCAGGGGGAGATGAGGGGTGGGGAGTCGGCGGGAGATGAAGGAGCTCAGGCGGCTGCACAGTGATGTCAGCCCGGGCTCCTTTGTACAGATGTGATTTCATATTTCTCGCAGGAGCTGTGGTCTTGGCTCCCAGTGGGAAATATGAAGCTCTGCTCTTCAAAGCAAGTTTTGTAAGCCAACTCCAGACTTGCTTACATTTACGCTGCTATGGAGGCGGTTGCGCCTTTTTGTGCGACTTTTGTACTTGATAAATCCCTGACTACTGCAAAGTGAAAACTGAAATTTTCTTTGGTAAGCTCTTTTGTTCATTTTTGCTTACAGCCAAAAGTCGCACAAAAATTTGCTTTTGCGACTTTTTGTATGACTTTTGTAAGCAAAAAAATCGGCTCTAAATCCCTTGATAAATCTCCCCCATAGAGTAAAGAAAAGAAAATACATTTTAAACAACAACTATATTAATTACAAATGTCGCTAGACTGGAGGTACTATATTTGGAAATGGGCTGTCAAGAGGTACTTTTGGGGTGAAAACGAGATGACATTACATTGACCTTGTGGAACACAATCGTCAGACATGAATAATCTCTGCATTCCTTGGTGCTGGAAGCACTTGGTGTTGGAGCTGGAAATTGCATTCAGAGACTGGGAAACTGTGTATTTCAAGTGTAAGTTACACACAGTGTAACAGTATCTAAATTTGTCGCAGAGAAAGGCGCAGTCTAAATATGTGCGACTTTTCTGCGACTTTTGCTTTAGAGGATTTTTAGAAAATGATGCATTCTTGTCTATTTTACACAGAAAAATGCATTGGTGCTGAATTTAAGTCGTATCTGCTGAAAGTACGCCGAAATGTCAGACCATGCTGGAGCAGGTTTAAATACAGTCTAAAGCACAGATCACAAAGTCCGTGCGCAGAATTTATCAAGAGCCTATTGTGCGCCTAATTGATAAAATAGGCGCACAATAGACCGGCCTAATGCTCTGAAGTTTGGTCTATATTGATGCGGGACATAGCTTTGATAAATCTCCCCCAGTGAATGTCATGAGGGTGCTTTTCTTATAAGGAGAAAGCTTAAAGGGGTATTCCAGGCCAAAACTTTTTTTTTTATATATATATCAACTGGCTCCGGAAAGTTAAACAGATTTTTAAATTACTTTTATTAAAAAATCTTAATCCTTCCAATAGTTATTAGCTTCTGAAGTTGAGTTGTTGTTTTCTGTCTAACTGCTCTCTGATGACTCACGTCCCGGGAGCTGTGCAGTTCCTATGGGGATATTCTCCCATCATGCACAGCTCCCGGGACGTGACATCATCACTGAGCAGTTAGACAGAAAACTTCAGAAGCTAATAACTATTGGAAGGATTAAGATTTTTTAATAGAAGTCATTTACAAATCTGTTTAACTTTCCAGAGCCAGTTGATATATATAAAAAAAGGTTTTGCCTGGAATACCCCTTTAAAGAGTTCCTGCCAAAAAATGATGCTTATATATGTTACTCACAAGGTCATGCAGATGCTTTACATGTCTTTTTTTTAATTTGCCTAGCTTCTGTATTTGGCTCACAGATCCCTGCATTCTGCTGCTCACTCATTCTGGCACCCAAGGCTCAGGAAGCTTTCCCTTACTCACCTCACTCATTCATTTGTGCCCTGAACCTGCTGTGCTGGATCTCTTTGTGGTGCCACGGGGGTGTTAGGAGAAATACTTAATCACTTCATGACGCTACGGCACCATTATCCTATACACGATCCGAGGTAGGAGACCGCTTCTCCTGGGCCACACACAGGGAGTAAATGAACACACCAACATCAGGTTATGGATAACTGTCTTTATTGAGCTGGGTGCAGATGGTATTACACACACAGCAGGTTTTGTGTAGAGAGAGTGCAGCGTAAGCCCTTGGGAGCCCTGTTGCCTTGCTGGGACTCGTGGTGCTTTTTACCAAACAGATTTATATTAGTGTGTGAGATGGGTAGATGAATCCTGGTAGGTAAGGTTCTGTCAAGGTACTGAAGCCTTCTCCACCGGGGCCTGAACTTCCATCATGCGAGTTATCCATGCAGAATGACCAGTTGAGATTAGATATGAGCTCGGCCTCTCCTCAAAGCTCACAGCACAGCACACCTGGACCAAACTGTGGCTCAGCAGTCACTAAAACTCTGGGTAACTCCTCCCCCCACCACAATATATAGGGGAGACTTTAGGGATTCCCATTGGCAGGCAGGGTCACATGGGGTTCACTGTACAGTAACACATAATAACATATACACATATAACAGTAATATAATTAATTTAGAAAAATATATTATTTTGCAATTGAGTGTGAACACAATTAATATAATAGTAAGTCTCTGGTGGGCCCAACACTTTGTGCTACCAAGCTGCCCGAAACAGTCCAGAGTAGGAGCAATTCCCCATAGCAATCCTCTCCTACTCTGGATAGTTCCTGATACAGACAGAGGTGTCAGCAGTGAGCAGTGTGGTCAGACAGAAAATAACTATACAACTTCCTCTGGAGCATACAGCAGCTGATATAGGAGAGCTGGAAATACCTGAATGCTGTATATCTGGCTCTCCGCTTTGTGAGGGGTTTGACACGTATTGTTTATGGGGACTGCCGGGGTGTCATGCAGGATATCACAGGGGGGTACCAGCGGTCGGACCCCCCTGTGCTCAGACACTTTGAATAGGGGATAAGTGTTCCTGCACTGAAGTACTCTTTTAATGAATCCTTACAGGCTTATCTCCCGCTGTTCCCCGGGCTCCTTACTGCTTCTTGTGGTCGACATGTCAGACTGCTGCCCAGCTAATCACTGTCTGGGAAGATTCCCCGCCTCGGCCACTGATTGTCTGAGCTGCAGTGTGATATATTGAGACCAGACACCCAGGCTAAGTCAGGCTAAGTCACATCACACTGCTGCTCAGCCAATCACTGGCCGAGGCTGGGCTTTGATGTGGCCAGCAATTAGCTGAGCAACAGTCTGATGCGTCAACTACCTGCAGTCAGGAAGGAGGATGGGAAGTGATAGCAAAGGCGCCATGGGTACTCCAACGCTAAACAGATTTGTAAATTACTTCTAGAACTGTTCAGAACAGGAAAAAATCCCCATAGCAAACATATGCTGCTCTGGACAGCAGAGGTCAGCAGAGAGCACTGTGGTCATGACATAAGAGAAATTCAAAAAGAAAAACATTTCTACTGTAGTATACAGCCCCTAAAAAGTACTGTAAGGATTAAGATTTTTTAATAGAAGTAATTTACAAATCTGTTTAACTTTTCTGGCACCAGTTGTTAAAAAAAAAGAAAAAAAAAAAAAAAAAAGAAGAAAGAAAGAAAGTTTTCCACGGGAGTACCCCTTTAACGCTGAGCTGTGGACACACTGCACTGATTTATTGTATTTCCTCTGTTACAGTTTAATGAAAGTATCCTACAATAGAAGGAAACCAGATTTGTGGTTGCCAATAATGCAATACAACATGCTGGCTGTATCATCATTAGCTCTAAAAAAAAATGTTTTTTTATTTTATTATTATATTAAATAACAGTATAAAAATCTCAATCCACAGTATCATAACATACAAAATGATCCCCTTGTATTGTCCCACCCCCACCCATATATGCCTGCGTAGAGAGGGGAAAAAAGGGAAAGAACCACATACAACAGTTAGGTGCTCTCGACGCAAGCCATGTACAAGAAATAAGGTATTTAGCCAAGATAGTCAGTTTTGGTATCAATTTTTTCAGCATGCCCATCTCCAAGTTACACCCGAGCACCACAGAATTTATATCCCATGCACCCTCAAATGTTTAGTTGACCTCTTCTCTGCACAGGCAACATTCTCCAGTCTTGGGTAAATGTGGTGACTTGAGTGTGTTGCATGATGTTTGTTGGGACATGAGGTGTTGTTCCAATATTTCTGAAACAGCTGCACTTGTACCAAGACTGAATGAGCCAAGGCCATACATCAGACAGAAGATCACACAGTGCCAGTCCATGTGTGATTGACGCTAGAGGCAAACATCAGGTGGCATGTTTGGTAACTCAGCTCTGTCATACCACAGTGGAATAATTGACCTAGCTGTACAACGGCTGGCAAATAAGACAAGTTTCTACAATAACCATGTGGTGTACCTTGCATCACCTGGGGCTCAATAGTCGAAGGCTGACAGGCGAGGTCCAGATGACCCTGCATTATTGCAAGCAACATCTTACATGAGTCAAGGAAATACACTGCTCAAAAAAATAAAGGGAACACAGACAACACAAGTTACTCCAAATCAATCACACTTCTGTGAAATCACACTGTCCACTCAGGAAGCAACACTGATTGACAATCAATGTCACATGCTGTTGTGCAAATGGAACAGACAGCAGGTGGAAATTATAGGCAATTAACAAGACATCCCCCAATAAAGGAGTGGTTGACCACAGACCACTTCTCAGTTCCTATGCTTCCTGGCTATTTTGGTCACTTTTGAATACTGGTGGTGCTTTCAATCTAGTGGTAGCATGAGAGAGTCTACAACCCACACAAGTGGCTCAAGTAGTGCAGCTCCAGGATGACACATCAATGCGGGCTGTGGCAAGAAGGTTTGCTGTGTCTGGGAGCAGTGTCCAGAGCATGGAGGCGCTACCAGGAGACAGGCCAGTACATCAGGAGACATGCCAGCACATCAGGAGATATGGAGGAGGCCGTGGGTGGGCAACAACCCAGCAGCAGGACTGCTACCTCTGCCTTATTGCAAGGAGGAGCAGGAGGAGCACTGCCAGAGCCCTGCAAAATGACCTCCAGCAGGCCACAAATGTGCATGTGTCCACTCAAATGGACAGAAACAGACTCCATGAGGGTGGTATGAGGGCCCAATGTCCACAGATGGGGGTTGTGCTTTGGATAGGGGATAAGATGTATTAGGGCCGGAGTACCCCTTTAAGGACTTGATGGTGGGCAAGAGCTGGATGTGTCGAGAAGTGTTTTCTAGTGTATGGAGGAAGCACAAAAGAAATCTTGGCGTTAATTGTATGGCGCAAGGCCTCAGGATGAGATCAGGTTAGAGATGTATGGAGGGGATGGGTTGTTGGCAGCCTTATATTCTTGACTGTTTGGCAATAGGCAACCAATGAAGGGATTGGCAAAGAGGAGAGGCAGATGAGGATAGAGGTGGATAAGTGGGACAGCAATGTTAAGGAAAAATTGGAGTGTTGCAGTATTCCAAGCAGGAGATGATGAAAGCATGTACCAGTAGTTGTACAAAGAGAAAGAAGCGGATTTGAGAAATGATCTTGAGGTGGAGTCTGCAGGTGTAATTTATTTTTTATTTTTATGTCTTACTGCAGTGCATACCCAATTTCCCCACTGACACAGCTAAGGATATTACCTGTAAAGGGGCATTCACCTTGGCTGTTTCGATAACTCCAATAGAAGTGAATGGGGAGCACTGTGGCCACCCCTCCATTAATACTCTGCTTGGACCCTGCAGCTGTCTCACCAGGGTGGAGAGGGATAGGTAAAAGAAATGCACCTTCAATAGGGATTAGCATTCATTTCTGTTACAGTCTAGCAGGATAGAGTTAGCAAGAAGGCTGACAAGCAATATTTTAAGTTTATGCTGCAGTGTGAGAAAGCAGTAGTCAAAGGTCAAACAGCAGTGTCAGAAGGTCAGCGCTAGGTTCATATTGAATGTCAGCACATCAGTAAGACGTTCACATAAATCTTACTGTTACCAGGGAGGACCATAAAACAACAGTATAAACATCCAGCAACTGTGAATTTCCAATTATCCAGCAATTTTGTGGCCCCAGACATATGTAACCTTGTACATTTAGCTGCAGAATATGCATACTCTGTCAACATATCAAGTTCAGACATAAAGAGAGAGCAGAGATGATATTTCTAAGTGTTCTATTTTCAGATAGCATAAAAAGCAAACAGATTTGTAAATTACTTCTATTTAAAAATCTTCCCCCTTCCAGTACTTATCAGCTGCTGCATGTTCCAGAAAGTTATTTTCTTTTTGAATTTCCTTTCTGTCTGACCACAGTGCTCTCTGCTGACACCTCCGTCCATTTTAGGAACTGTCCAGAGTAGGAGCAAATCTCCATAGCAAACCTCTGCTCTGGACAGTTCCTAAAATAGACAGATGTGTCAGCAGAGAGCACTGTGGTCTGACAGAAAGGTAATTTAAAAAGAAAAGAACTTCCTGTGGAGCATACAGCAGCTGATACGTACTGAAAGGATTAAAATTTTTAAATACAAGTAATTTACAAATCTGTTTAACTTTCTGGCACCAGTTGATTTAAAAAATAAATAAATAAATAAATAAACATGTTTTCCAGGGGAAACGATCTGTTAGCAAAAGTGTGCTCAAATTCTGACATGGGCAGAGAAAAATGTGGGGCCTCTAAGGGGTCCACATTCAAGGATTAGACAACGTGAAAGACGATCTTCTGAGTTGTCTCAATGCAGCCAGCATAGTGGCCCCTTAACAGGGAGGTGTTCAGATGGTTGGTCACAATTAGATGTGTGGTAGCCCTTGTGGGTTGTATGGTAGGGATAGCATGATGTTGGTATATGAGGGGTTAATATTAACCCAGTCACTCGTGACGCCAGGGTGAGGGCTGGTATGCTGAATCTATGTTCCGGCCTATCGTCGCCCTTCCCAGAAGCAATAGGTGCAATGAAATGACTGAAGGTCCACAAGTAGATTTAACTTGAACAACTTTACTGCAGTGCTTGCAATATCCAATACGTAGTAACAGTCTCATATAACAGTTCTTAGGTTGCTTAGCGACAGGCAGAAGTTGCGGACCTTGCATGAAACTTATAGTCTCTGAATTTAGGGAATGATGTGCAGATCCGTCCGGATTTTGGGGAAATATTGAGTCCGGTGATACTGCAGAGTGCTTAGGGGATGACACACTCTATAATTTAGATCATTCAGCCGTTGCCGCAAGGCTCAGGCCTAACTCACTGCGATTACTGAGATATAGGTCTTCTCTCATCAAGAGCCAGGAGAAAGAGAGCGAGAAGATGGCCGCCGCTCCCTTATATGGGCAGGGGGCATGGCGATTTTGATTGGTCCGTACGTCTGCCACTCACTTTACATAGTATCATGGGATTGCTTACATCACAGGATCTATATACATTGCAAAAAACCCAAAATGAGGCTAGAGATACCAAAGTGAGGCCTGGAATGCATCCAGAATGAGGCTTGGAACGCATCCTTTGACCCGAAGGCCCTGCGACGCCATGGAAACAAGTAATTAAGCATTTATATGCAGAAATAATACTATATACATTATTCTATGGATACATTAGGAATCTATACACTATAATAGAGGCGACTAGGGGCGGACTGACTAACAGATATTACTAAGTCCTAGGGACTCTGGCTACGGGGACCCATAGATAAATAAGTACCGTATGAAATGCAGTACTGGGACACCACAGATGTGTTTGCTATCAAGGGAAATACCTAACATCCAGCATTTAGTTCCCTCAACAGGGGGCCCTAATAAAATGAGGAAAGCAAGTCCATTCATGCCAGTTAGATCAAGTGTACGGTGTCAGAGGCATATTCCAGAGAAGGTCTACTATCGCCTTTATCCATAAAAGCTCATTCAACCAGAGCAGACGCTGCTTCCTGGACAGAAGTAAATTCTATTTCATTGGAGGAGATTTTTAAAATAGCCACATGGTCCACATCTTTAACATTTATAAAACACTGGACATCAATCCTGCAGTTGGCTTAGACTTGGCAAATTGGTGCGTCTGAAATCCGTGCTTGTCCCTCTGTGTGCTGTTCAAGGACATCCTGGAAGAATAAAAATTCTTACCTGAAATTTTCTCTTCCTGTAGTTCAAAGGCAGCACAACATCTCCCCCTTATATTGCTGTACAATTACACAATGCTGCTGTGGTCGGGCTGATCATTATACCGCAGTGATGCCCTGTATTAACCCTTCAGACGCGGCGATCAAAGCTGACCGCCGCGTCTGAAGCGAAAGTGACACTAACCCGGCTGCTCAGTCGAGCTGTTCGGGACCGCCGCGGTGAAATCGCGGCGTCCGAGCAGCTTACAGGACACCTGGAGGGACCTTACCTGCCTCCACGGTGTCTGCTCCGTGCCAGGATCCCCTGCATGGCGGCGCTCTCCTTCGACGTCATCACGTCGTCGCGCACGCCGTCCTGTCATCCAATAGGAGCAGCGAGCATAACGACGTGATGACGGCGATGGAAAGCGTGGATCCCGGGAAGAAGACATCCGGAGCGTCGGGGACACCACGGGGACGCGGTGACAGCGATGGAGCGACATCCAGGGCAGCGGTGACGGGTCCGGAGCGGTGGGGACACGTGAGTATAACCTCTTATACCAGTGGTCTTCATCCTGCGGACCTCCAGATGTTGCAAAACTACAAATCCCAGCATGCCCAGACAGCCAACGGCTGTCCGGGCATGCTGAGTGTTGTAGTTTTGCAACATCTGGAGGTCCACAGGTTGAAGATCACTGTTGGGTTCAGAAATTTTTTTTTTCTAGATTTTGCACCTTTAAAATTGGGTGCGTCTTATATGCCGGTGCGTCCTATAGGGCGAAAAATACGGTATGTGCTGCCTTTGAACTACAGGAAAATACAATTTCAGGTAAGAATTTCATCATATGCTGTATGCAGCAACAAACCTAATAAACAGCCAAAAGAAGTCCAAGCCAGCGTGCTTCCAATGCAGCCTTTCCCATGGTGATCATGCTAAAAGCATGTTTTTAACAATTTTGGGACTCTGAATAGGATTTGCAGAAATCAATGCACATGCTGCAGAAATAACCCCATGATGTATGGAATGGATTTTCAATGACAGAAATTTCTACAACAATTCTACCACATGTGAATAGACATTCAGTGGAGCAAGTTTCTATTTCAGACATTGGCACTAGCAAAGTAAACTCTTGTTTACAGGGGCCATGACATCTGACATTTATTGGAAGAAGCAACCACTAACATTTCAACTCTCTTTATAATAGTGATGATGAATTGTACTGTAAGTGCTCAAATCTTGACCGTTTCTTACCACAAGACTTCCCAAAATTTTGGGTAATAACATTTAGTATAACTATTCAATATACTGCACAGTTGCAGTGTGATGGCATAAATCCTGCAGTTAACATGAGTTTTTCCACTGCACAATTGTATTTAGATTAATTCTATACAGATCTTCTTCCCTAGTTTACTTTAATGTTTCTGCCATGTGCTAGAACCCCGCATCAACCACATGCAGCTCAGCAGAAACAACAATGTGGTCATGACTTGCATGTGTACGCTAACATATAGTCACAGTAAAGTGATTAGAAGAGGTAATGTCCGGCACATGCACGACTAGGCACTGTTCACAGCATGCAAAAGCAGACAGCTGCGTCTTGAACTGCACCTAAAGCAAACACACTAGTGGGGCTCAGTCTGAAGATTTCAGTTTTTTCAGGTTTGGCGCAGAGGGGGACAACAACGCTCACATCGCCCCCGTGCTGCACATCTCTCGTTCGCATAGCTCCGTCGCACATCTCCCTGCCACCTCCTCCGCCCGCTACCATTAGCAGAACCACAACTCCCTGCATGCCCTGACGGTGAAGACATGCTGGGAGTTGTAGTTTTGCCACAGCGCAGTCGGCTCCTGTAACATCTCCCCTCCGCCTGCTAGCATTAGCAAAACTACAACTTCTAGCGTGCCCTGACAGTGAGGACTTGCTGGGGGATGTATGTTTGCCATATTGCACCACAGACTGTCCAGGAGTTGGCGGATGCTTTAGTCCAGGTCTGGGAGGTCATCCCTCAGGAGACCATCAACCACCTCATCGGGAGCATGCCCATGTGTTGTAGGGAGGTCATATGGGCACGTGGAGACCACACACACTACTGAGCCTCATTTTGACTTGTTTTAAGGACATTACATCAAAGTTGGATCAGCCTGTAGTGTGGTTTTCCACTTTGATTTTGAGTGTGATTCCATATCCAGACCTCCATGGGTTGATAAATTTAATTTCCATTGATAATTTTTGTGTGATTTTATTGTCAGCACATTCAACTATGTAAAGACAAAAGTATTTCATACGATTAGTTCATTCTTTCAGATCTAAGATCTTATCTTGGTGTTCCCTTTATTTTTTTGAGCAGTGAATGAAGGGGGTAGTCATTCTTATCTGCTTGACTCATTTCAGACAAATTTAATATGGCTATATATCCATTCCCAAGTGGGTTATAATGTTAAATATTAGACAAATCTATGACAGTATTTTCAAGTTATCACAGAATATACACACAGACAAAATCCATCGAACAGTAGACCTCACTTTGTTTGGTCAATAACACGGTAACAGTACCTTAACCTCTTAAGGACTCAGGGCGTACCTGTACGCCCTGAGCCCGGTCCTGGTGTGAAAAATGGGGTCACGCCGTGACCCCGCATCACACCGGGTCGGTCCCGGCTAACAATAGCCGGGACCCTGGGCTAACAGCGTGCGGCACCGATCGTTGTGCCGCGCTGTTAACCCTTCAGACGCGGCGATCAAAATTGATCGCCGCATATGAAAACGAAAGTAAACGCTTCCCGGCAGATCAGTCAGGCTGATCGGGACATCGCAATAAAATCGCGATGTTACGACCAGCTGGGACGCAGGCGGAGGTCTCCTTACCTCTCTCCGCGGTGTCCGATCGGGGTTTGATTGCTCCAAGCCTGAGCTACAGGCTTGAGCAATCGAGCCCCTATCTCGCTGATCCGTGCAAAGCTATGGCTTTGCAAGGATCAGCATAAGAGATCAGTGTGTGCAGTGCTATAGGTCCCTATGGGAGCTATAGCACTGCAAAAAAAAGTGAAAAAAAAAGTTAACAAAGGTCATTTAACCCCTTCCCTAATAAAAGTTTGAATCACCCCCCTTTTACCCATAAAAAAAAAAAAAAAAACTGTAAATAAAAATACAAATTTACATATGTGGTATTGCTGCGTGCGTAAATGTCCGAATATAAAATGCTATCATTAATTAAACCGCACGGTCAATGGCATACGTGCAAAAAAATTCAAAAGTCCAAAATAGTGTATTTTTGGTCACTTTTTATATCATAAGAAAAATAAATAAAAAGCAATCAAAAAGTCCGATCAACACAAAAATGGTACCAATAAAAACTTCAGAACACGGCGCAAAAAATTAGCCCTCATTCCAGCCCGTACGCAGAAAAATAAAGTTACAGGGGTCAGAAGATGACTATTTTAAACGTATACCTTTTCCTGCATGTAGTTATGATTTTTTTCAGAAGTGCGACAAAATCAAACCTATATAAGTAGGGTATCATTTTAACCGTATGGACCTACAGAATAATGATAAGCCCCCAAAATTTACAAAATGAAATTTTTTCTTCAATTTTGTCGCACAATGATGTTTTTTTCCGTGGATTTTTTGGTAAAATTACTAATGTCACTGCAAAGTAGAATTGATGGCGCAAATAATAAGCCATCATATGGATTTTTAGGTGCAAAATTGAAAGCGTTATGATGAAAAACGCTGAGTCCTTAAGGGGTTAAAAACTGGGGCAAAACAGTATAAAATGTACATAAAAAAAGCAACAACCCATTGTAAAAAAAGGACTAAATATAAACAGACATAAAACAGCAAAACTCCTAGTTGCACATAATTTAATTTTAGAAGATGGTGTAGAAAAAGGGTAAGAAACATCAAGTTCATATAAGGTATAAAAAGGTCAAAATTGTTATTTTTAATTCCTTTGGCCCTTTAGAGTTCTTGGTTTTCTTTTCTTTCCCTGAAATACAGGTTTGGCTGCTACTAGCACTACCTTGTCTTCATCATCACTTGAGCTGCTTGTTTCCAGTGTTTCAGTCTTTACACTTGAGACAACTTGGCTAGATTTGCTTGGTTTTGTTTGCTTGTAAGAGTTTGTGCAACTGTTGAGTTTTTGTGTATCCTTCTCCAAGTTATCACCAAATGATTTTTCATTCTTAGGAGACAAAGGCTTGGCTCCAGACCCAAGAAAGCCACCTTCAACACTCTCAGATGGAGGACTTTCTAATTTTTTCTCATTTTTTTTCTTTCCTTTCTGGCGGTTTCTACTAAGGTTTGTATTTTTCTTATCCTCAAGTGCAACCTCTTCTGCCATCAGTCCAGTGGCCTCTTCTACTTCTAGAGCTTCATTATCCCTTTCCTTTCTTTTCATACAAGTTACCGCTCTGCGCAGTCGCTGACTCTTCACACCATGAGCATCATGTTTCTCCAGCCGAAAGAAAGAATCAATCCGGAGCTGGGTCTGTTAACAGAGATGCAAAAGAATATACTTGATCTCATTTGGTTATGTTCATACATTACAGTTAGACTTTATACACATACAGTGACCCCTCGACCTACGATGGCCCAGACATACGATAATTTCAACATGCGATGGCCTCTCAGAGGCCATCGCATGTTGAAGGCAGCATCAACATACGATGCTTTTGTATGTGGGGGCCATCGCATAAACGGCTATCCGGCAGCGTAGACTGCTTCAGCTGCCGCCGGATAGCTGTTTACGGTGCCCCGTGAGCTCCGGTGATGTCCCTTACCTGTCCTCGGGGCTCTGGCGTGTCCTCTTCGGGATCCCCTGCATTGCCGGCGCTCTCCATCAACGTCATCACGTCGCTGCGCATGCCGTCCCGTCATCCAATAGGAGCGGCGTGCATAACAACAAGATGGCGGCGATGGAGAGTGCGGATGCCGGGGAAGCAGAAGCCTTACTGGAGCGTCGGGGACACCTCGGGGACGCGGCGACAGCGATGGACGGCGACATCCAGGGCAGCGGTGACAAGCAGTGACTGTCCGGAGTTGCGGGGACAGGCGAGTACAACTTCCTCTATCAGTGGTCTTCAACCTGCAGACCTCCAGATGTTGCAAAACTACAACACCCAGCATGCCTGGACAGCCATCGGCTGTCCAGGCATGCTGGGTGTTGTAGTTTTGCAACATCATGAGGTCCGCAGGTTATATACCACTGTCCTATACTTTACATTGCACGGATCCCTCAACATGCGATGGTTTCAACAAACGATGGTCCGTTTGGAACGGATTACCATTGTATGTTGAGGGACCACTGTATTTAAATAAAGGGTTTTATCAAAGTTTCAGACTACCTCTTCTACCAATGTGCCAAGGGGGGTAAGCATTGTTCAGAAGTCACGGTATTGTACGTTGCAATGACTATATGTGAGCACTGCTACTGTGATTTATGAGCAACTAAATAAGAGAATATAAATTCATTATTCTAATCCAAACATTTTGCTACTGCAACTTAAACATATGTCTGGGGATCTAGAGCTACTCTGGATGGGAATGCTGGATGTAACAATCTGGATGTTGCACCCAACATTCCCTCCAAAACGCCATAGGTTAACTGTCAACTTGCTGGATAGAAAAACAATGTATGCATCATTTTTTAATCCATTCCAGCCAAACAGAAACTTTACAAAATACATGTAAACCTACCTTGATTCTAACCAAGGTAGCAAATGACTGACTTATTGCTTTAACAGATCGAGGCCTTCAGAAAGCCTCTGGCTACCATGGTAATAAACTGACACAGTTATTGTCACTGGGGTGCCGATTAGACCCCTGAGAGGTGTGGCATCTGTCAAATCACCCTCTACATGCTGCGATTACTAATAATTGTGGCACGCAGAGGGTTACACTGCCTGATCGACCTGAAGTCTAATCCCTGCAGTTGCATTATACAGCTGGTTCAGCTTCTAATCCTGCTTTAACTTCAATCACTGTTAAACACTATACAAAATGTTTATTGGCAGTCATTAGGGTGTTAAAAAGTAAGCTCAAACAACACATAAAAGTCCAGTATGTAAAATCTATGGGATTACAATTATCTTATTTAAAAGCAATCAGAGAATTACCTGTTGTGTATTTAACTGCTTCAGTACTGGCAGTAAGACATCATCAGTCTTGGATCGATACCAGCCAAAGCGGCTCTCACAAAATGTATTTGAAGTTAAGGATCTTTTAAAATAATATATTATACTATTAAAAGGGTTATGTGGCATTACACTTTTTTTTTTTAAATACCTGCCCAGGCTACCGAAATTAACCCCCCCCTCCCAAATAAAAGAACGACTTCCCTAACACCACCCCTCTGATGCTACCAGTATGCTGCTCTGCCCTCTGCTGACGGACTTCTTCCAGGTGCTGGGGTCCAATACATAACACTGCCGCACAGCCGGAGGTGGGACATTGGTGGGCCAGCGATTAGCTGAACGCCAGTCTGACGCGTTGATGCCCAGATAATGTGTGCTGTAAAATTGGATGTCCCGTCATGCCTGCAGCAAGTGATCTCAGCGGTCTGCAGAATGCGGGGACGTATTGAACGCAGGCAAGGCGGGACATCACGCATTACCAGGGGGCCGGCTTGTCAGGAAATGCAAGAGGAAGCCACCATAAACCCCAACCCCCCCCCCCCCCCCCCCCCCCCCGTAATCAGCTATTGCTATTGGAATGCTGAACCTGGGGGAAACCATAGAAATATATATATAAAAAAAAATTAATGTATTCCTGGAAGGTAAAATTTGTACCTGTTATAACTACATAACATTGCAGCAGGGACATCATAGTTTGAAGTTAAAAAACCTGGAATACCCTTTTAAAAGCTTCTCATTCAGAAATATAATAGCATATGTAAATATATAAAGGATATTCTCGGATTTCTTCTAGGTCTGGCCGTCCCCAGGCAAAAGCTCCTTTGGAATCATCTACCACAGGCTTCATATATGCATCAGCTACAGCTGGATTAGGAAATGCAGGATGTAGCTCTAGATTCCGTAACTTCTTCTTCACTTTGGTATCTTGGGGATTAGGTCTGGTTTTCTTATTCTTTTGGGCTTCTGTCCACCATTCCCTGCAAGAAATAGTAGGAGTAGTTCAGGTTTACCTATTTTAACACTTTGAAAGACTAAAACATACTTTAAGGGTCTATTCACACGTACAGTATTCTGTGCAGATTTGATGCGCAGGATTTCAAGCTGTGTTCAGTCATTAGGTTTACATTGAGATCTGCAGAAGAAAATGCTGGGAGATGTAGTTTTGCAACAGCTGGGAGTACCCTGCTTGGGAAAACACTGGTCTATGTAGAGGACAGGAGCTTCTTCGGGGTCCGGTACAGTACACAAAGTGTCCCAAAAAAGTAACATGGTCCACCTGGTGTCCAAAGGAGCAGCTAACCCTGGGACAGGTAAAGAGTACAGAACATGTAGTACCTCCCTGTACTGTAGGGGGCGCTACCAGACACCAGTCAGTGCATGCACTTCAGTAATACAGGTAAAGAGTAGTACAGAACATGTAATACCTCGCTGTACTATAGGGGGCGCTACCAGACACCAGTCAGTGCATACACTTCAGTAATACAGGGGTTTTACCAGTGAATGCCCATTCTGATTGGTCAGTTCTTCCAGCTATTGACACGTTTCAAAGATCTGGGACTGTCTGTAGCATTGTATGTTGAGTCTGGTTTCAACTTACAATGGTCCAGAATAGACCTTTGTATGTTGAAACTATTGTATGTTGAGGCCATTGTAAGTTGAGGGATCACTGTACTGTACGTGTGAATATAGACTATGTTCTCACGTTAAAGGAAAATAGAAACACAAAGCTAACTTCTTCCAAAAAAACACCATCCCTGTCCTCCAACTTGGCTCCAGTTAACTCAAAGGAACTGAGCTGCAATACCACACAGAGTCTGAGGACAGATGTGGTGCTGTTTTTTGGAAGAAATTAGCTCTGTGTTTCCATCCCTGGATAACCCCATTAAATTGTGTTTTTCCATTGCCTAAGAGGGCGGCTACACTGAACCAATGATTAGAACAGTGTATTTACTGAAGCAAATCTCTACCAACTAAATTGTGATATTTGAACTGTATTGAAGGGTATTGGCTTCAGAAAATAGTCAGACTTTAATATACTATTTAAAATCTTGCAATGTTGTTTACTGCATAATAAAAATAAAAAAAGCACCGAAAATGCAATTCAACTGCGACATGAGACCAGAGCCACAAGGAGGAGTCCCATTACATAACCTTCATTTTGCAGAAACAGAACAGCGGTAACTGGATCCCACTAACACAATTTCAAGTTCACAACCTTTGCAAGTTTGTACCACCAGATAGTTATAGGTCCTTAGCTATGTCTTCAAGTGTCCTTTATAGCCTCCTCTCCTAACCAAACATTGTAAACAGTTTATTAGTTTTTTGTGACATGACTTTTTATCACATGGCTTTAAATGTAGATCAGGAAGTGGATATAGCACTTACAATGAAATTCTGTGACAAAATACAGAATTAAGTCCTTAAAGGGGTACTCTGGTGGAAAACTTTTTTTTTTTTTTCTTAAATCCACTGGAGCCAGAAAGTTAAACAGATTTGTAAATTACTTCTATTAAAAATTCTTAATCCTTCAAGTACTTAGTAGGGATCGACCAATATCGTTTTTTTTGGGCCGATACCGATACTCTGTGGAGGTTAGGGCCGATAGCCGATAACTTATACTGATATTCCGGTATAAGTTAACAGCCATTTATCCCCCCCCCCCCCCCCGCTACACCGCTGCAGATCGGGCGCTTTAAATCCATGAACTGCAGCGGCTTTTGCAGTGCCAGAGACCGACGCCGCCTCCCGCTTCTCTCCCCCTGCCTGTCCTGGGGTCCTGAGTCCTATCACCGACAGAGCCCCCACCCCGCAACGCCCCCCCCCCTTTGGATAGGTGATAAGATGTCTAGGGGCGGAGTACCCCTTTAAATGAATGGTGGTTTGAGTGTATTCCTAAGAGTCTTTCATGGCCACTTCTCCAATTTAAACATTACACAATGTACCAGGACAAAAGTGAGTTAAAAATACTTTTAACACTTTATAAAAACTGTACACACATTCTATACATATAATATAGCTTTTATGACATACATCATGATACATTTGGACATTAATGGCATTTCTTAAAGGGGTACTCCACTGGAAAACTTTTTTTTTTAATCAACTGATGACAGAAAGTTAAAACAGATTTGTAAGTTACTTCTATTAAAAATTCGTAATCCTTCTAGCACTTTTAAGCTTCTGTATGCTCCACAGGAAGTTCTTTTCTTTTTTAATTTCCTTTCTGTCTGACCACAGTGCTCTCTGCTGACACCTCTGTCAATGTCAGGAACTGTCCAGAGCAGGAACGGTTTCCTATGAGGATTTGCTCCTACTCTGGACAGTTCCTAAAATAGACAGAGGTGTCAGCATAGAACACTGTGGTCAGACAGAAAGGAAATTCAAAAAGAAAAGAACTTCCTGTGGAGCATACAGAAGCTTATAAGTACTAGAAGAATTAAGATCTTTTAATAAAAGTAATTTACAAATCTGTTTAACCTCCTGAGCGGTATTCCCGAGCGTGACTCGGGGTTAATTTTCCCTGCCAGGATCGGTAACCCCGAGTCACGCTCGGGGTAGAATTACAGAGTTCCCTGCCGGGCTGCACGATATATCGCAAAAGCAATGCGATATAGCGATGCGGCCCCCGGGAAAACATGTGATTATCTGCTCTGGTCGGCTCCCGTTGCGGGGGCCGGCCAGAGCAGGTAAAGAAAAATACTAAAAGTCAGTGTTTCCCTACCAGGGGGCCTCCAGCTGTTGCAAAACCACAACTCTCAGCATGCCTGAACAGCCAAAGGTTGTCCGGGCATGCTGGGAGTAGTAGTTTCACAACAGCTGGAGGCACCCTGTTAGAAAAACACTGAGCTAAATGTAAAAGGAAGAAGTAGTAAAATAAAAAAAACCTTTTGCTCACCTAGTCCCGGTCCCTGAAGATGCCGTTCCCCTCCGTGCGGTCCGGGGTGTCCTCTCTTCACTATTCATCTTCTAGGACCTTTCACTTTTCAGCCAATCACAGGCCGCAGTGGTGTAAAGCCTGTGATTGGCTGAAGGGGAAAGGGCTTGTTCTGCAGCACATACACTAGGTTTGAAATCTGCCGGCAAACCCAGTGTATGATACTGCTGCAGGACAAGGTGACAAGGGGGGGGGAAGAATGTGACAAAGGGGGGAATGTGACAGGAGGGGGGGATGTGACAAGGAGGGGGATGTGACAGGGGGGGGGGGGGATGTGACTGGGGGGGAATGTGACTGGGGGGGAATGTGACAAGGGGGGGAATGTGACAAGGGGGGGAATGTGACTGGGGGGGATGTGACAGGGGGGGAGGGGAATGTGACAAGGGGGGGGATGTGACAGGGGGAGGGGAATGTAACATGAAGGGGGAGAATGTGACAAGGAGGGGGGAGAATGTGACGGGGGATGTGACAAGGGAGAGGGGAATGTGACGGGGGAGATGTGAAATGGGCAGAGGGAGATGTGATATTCAGTTAAAAAAAATTGTACCGCTTTTGGTACACATTTCCAGACAGAATCATACCGCCAGGGAGGTTAACTTTCTGGCACCAGTTGATTAAAAATAAAAATGTTTTCCAGCGGAGTACCCTTTTAAGGACTCCCAACGAGCTTTACAATGAAATGCCAAAAGGTTATGTTCAGCTTTTTATAGGCCAATGTTTCCCAACCAGGATGCCTCCAGCTGTTGCAAAACTACAACTCCCAGCATGCCCGGACAGCCAAAGGCTGTCCGGGCATGCTTGGAGTTGTAGTTTTGTAACAGCTGGAGGCACCCTGGCTGGGACACACTGTTCTAGGTCACCATGTCTTGATGAGGCAACCCCTTTTAAGCTACAACCATATTATCAATATGGAAAAACAATAACTGCTCACCTACACTTTTGACCATCCCATTTCCACATGTTTTATTAGGGAACAGAACTAATAGGTCAGCTAATCCAGATGTCCCTCTAGTAGCACGAGCAGAGAGTTTAGCCGTAGCTGGTTACAGCCAAGGACAAGATAGGTTGTCAGTAATAATATGACAAGAATCTTTGAAGCAGGCAACTAGGTACTCCAGTGTTGTACAATTAAAAGCATATATAACCCTACAGCTATGCTTACACACTCCATTTGGGACTTATTTTAACCGCTTAAGGACGCAGCCCATTTTGGCCTTAAGGACGCAGCCAATTTTATTTTTGCATTTTCATTTTTTCCTCCTTGCCTTCTAAAAATCATCTCTCTTTTATCCTTTCATCCACAGACTAGTATAATGGCTTGTTTTTTGCGCGACATTACAGTTGTCCTTTGTAATGACATCACTCACTTTACCATAAAAATGTATGGCGAAAAAAAAAAAAAAAAAAATACTATGTGTGGGGAAACTGAAAAGAAAACCGTAATTTTGCAAATTTTGGAAGGTTTCGTTTTCACGTGGTAAAATTTACGGTAAGAGTGACATGTTTTCTTTATTCTGATTAATACGATTAAAATGATACCCATGATTACATACTTTTCTATTATTGTACCGCTTTAAAAAAATCTCTAACTTTTTAACCAAATTATTAAGTTTTTTTTTTATGTTTATGCCGTTCATCGGGATCAATCACATTTTATTTTGATAGTTCGGACATTTACACATGTGGCGATACCAAATATATTTATACTTTTTTTTTTTTTTACACTTTCTGGGGGTAAAATGTGACAATTTACATTTTACTGGGGTGGGGATTTTTCAAATGTTTTTTTCCTTTTTTTTTTTTTGTTTCATTTGTTCACTTTATTTTATTATTATGTATAGTAATCACTTGACTGCTAATACTCACTGATCAGTGTTATCGTCGCTCTTCTGCTTTGGTCTGCGCAATCTCAGACCAGAGCAGAAGACCCATGCAGACGGACAGTGGCAGGTGAGGGGGACCTCCCTTATGGATGATCGAATCCCCGTGGCAGCGCTGCGGGCGATCCGATCATCCAATTTAGTGTCCGCACTGCTGCAGATGCCATGCAGGGATGTGGAAATTGTATCGTCGACTCCCATGAAATGCAGTTCCAGGTGCCGGGCACATGAATTCTTCAGACATTTAGCCCTGCTTTGGGCTAGCAGAGCTAAACGCCTGAGGAATTCACATATAAAGGGGCAATCATTCTCGCCCCATCACTAAACTCCTATAGACTGCAGCTGTATGCTGCAGCCTATAGCGAGCCGCACAGGACTTCAGCGTCCCAGCGTAGGTGCGTGCAATGACGTCACTCATCGCACGCACCTCCGTTAGGACAGAGGATGCAGTCCAGCAACATAACCACCGTGCCCGTGAGCCTGTCAGAGGGCACATGGGGATGGAGGACAGGTAAAAGGAGGGGGAGGGGGTTTGGTGAATCAGTGAAGGATATGGAGGGTGAAATAGAATGGCACAGGGGGAGGGGCGAAATAAAATGGCACGGGGGGGGGGGGGGTGAAATAAAATGGCACAGGGGGAGGGGTGAAATAGAATGGCACAGGGGGAGGGGTGAAATAGAATGGCACAGGGGGAGGGGTGAAATAGAATGGCACAGGGGGAGGGGAGGGAATATGATGGCAAAAGGGAACATCAGAGAAAGGGTAATATAATGGCACAGGGTGTGATAAGGGGGGGGGGAATGAACTGGCACAGGAAGTTAGCAGCTTTTCTAATGCTGATACTGGTACTACATTGTGCATTGTCGACGCACAACGCAATTGGCAGTATAGCAAGTAGTGTGTCACCAAACTATGTAAGGGCGTCCATGAAAAGTTTGGAAAGCTCTGAATTAGGGAGTATAATTGTTTAAATGGGAGCCCTACCTGATGGGGGTGACATCTATCTGGAGCCCTACCTAATGGGGCTCCTTGCTATCTGGGGCTCTGTCTGGGAGCCCTACCTTTTTACCAGTTGGGGGGGGGGGGGGCATATATATATATATCTGGGGCCCTATTTACATACTAGTGGAGCCCTACATGCCTGCCTACCTGATGAGGGGACGTACCTACCTGAAAGGGGGGGACTACCTATTTATTAGTGCGGACTTACTTATCAGGGGCCCTATCCACCTAATGGGGTGACATACTGGTCTGCCTATAAATTTTCTATTAATTAAGACCTTATTTACAGACTATTTTGGTTGAAATTATTTTATGTACCAGGACAAGTGGATCGTCATGAGGGACAAGTAGATTGTGCTCCGTTTTAGTCCCTTTGACAAATAGTTTTTTTTTTTTTTTTTTTTTATTTCCACACCCCTGCCTGTATTGATCACGGACATCAGAGTGATCGTTGATGTGCGCCATTAACGCCGGTGCTCGTGGTCATGTACAGGACATAAATGTATGTCCTGGTGTGTTAAGTACCAGGGCACCAGGATTTACATCCTATGTCGTTAAGGGGTTAAGATATGAAAAATAATAAAGCAGGTATTATAGTTTAAAACATTTCCAAAAACAAACAAAAACACAACAACAACAAAAACAACAACAAAAACAACAACAAAACAAAACCTAAACACTGTTTTGTCCTCGAACTGTAATGAGTTCCCATGTAGTTTAAGGTTACATCCATGGTTAAAGGGACATAAATTAAAGGTAATGTACATCTTTTGAGCTTTTTTTTAATGTTTTTATTTTGATATATTAAGGTGATCATGGCCCAAAAATGGCTGATGTGCAATGTTACATACTGTTTTTAGCAGTAAAAACTGACTTTTGATGAGGCTCAAAATTTGTCATTTAGCCTTGTAATTTAAAAAGGGGTACTTAACACATGGCAAAAAAAATAAAATAAAAATTATAATAATTTTGTAGAAGCATAAAGCTTACCTGGCTGCCCCAGTTCAGAAACCACCAAAAATCTATTTCCTTTTTGGGGTCTTATTTCTGGACTTGAGCAGTTACTCAGCACTACAATTCCTAGACTGCACTGCTTTACCCCAGCTCTTCATCACTGTACCACCCCCCCCCCCCTCACCTACACCCATTCCAAAGCCCTTCTGCCCATTCCCCACCCAGAGCTGTTGCAGAACATTTTATTTCACTGCAGACTAATGCACAATCAGCAAGGTTGCAGCACATGTTGCATTTATTACTAATCTGCATTCAAGCCATTTTTACAGCAATTTTGGTAGTTTTCTGCAAAAAAAATAAAAAATAAAAAAAAGCAGGGGGCAGACAGCAATCGGGACCGGGAGAATGGTCAGAGAACGGGACTTTCGTCGGGCAATATCACAGGAGTCACTGGATGGAATTTGGTATTTGACACATCTTTGCACTCCAGGTCACCCACAATATAACCCTGTGTATTGGGTTAAGTGTGGGTGATCAGGGTGACAGTTTTCCTTTAAAAGGTTTTTGGTCACACTTATTTTTATTTACATATATATATATATATATATATATAAAAATAATAAAAGTTATGTTTTAGGGGAGCCTTATTATAGGGAGTTTTTGGGCACTGGGCTACGGCCCCGGGTTTTTGTGATTGTTTTAGTCCTATTAAAATACAATTTTCTAAAACTAGAATACCTTTAATAGCACCTACAGAAACATTGATCTCCAGAACACAGAAGGATAATACACTCGATTCTTATCAATAGCCAAAAAAAGAAAATGGAGTCAGTAGAGCACATAAAAATATATATATTTATTGGTATGCATTAAAAATACTAACCATGTTAAAAGAGAAAAACAGCATCAACAAAAACATACAGCGACATCACCGGCACATCTGCCTAACATGGGATGGTAGTGAGTGGGTATATAGTCACATAAGTAAATATAGGAGTATATAGAAGGAAGCAAATGGTACACAGTGTAAACAACAATGACTTAGTGTAATAAAGTGCCATATGCATAAAGTGCCATTACATATTCTCCTGGACAAAGGTTAGCATGCCGAAACGCGCGTTGGAGTGGTGCCATCCCAGTCTCTGTCTTGCACTTTTATTGCGGTCTTGTGGGTATTTTTCTGCAGTTATTCCATGTACTGATGTAGTGTTGTGATACAATATGTAATGGCACTTTATTACACTATGTACTGTAAGTCATTGTTGTTTACACTGTGTACCATTTGCTGCCTTCTATATATTCCTATATTTACTTATGTGACTATATACCCACTCACTACCATCCCATGTTAGGCAGATGTGCCGGTGATGTCGCTGTATGTTTTTGTTGATGCTGTTTTTCTCTTTTAACATATTTAGTATTTTTAATGCATACCAATAAATATATACATTTTTATATGCTCTAGTGACCACATTTTCTTTATTTTGGCTATGCTTAACGCAGGAGGTCACAATATATTGTGCCTATAGTTTTTAAGGGTAATATTTTGTCAGTACCAATTCACATTACTATTTGTATACCCTTATATGTGTGTGTTTTGTGCTTTTGGCTAAATAGATTCTTATCAAGCCATTAAATGATGAAATGATTTCCGTGCCCATTGATACAAACAGTTACAAGAATATTTATGAAGGTATATAATATAATTAGTACTTACTTGAACTTCATCAGAGGTTCTAGACCATGCCCAGAAAATTCATTCAGTATCTCCATAGCAGAAACATAGCCCACTGAGGGTATTCCTTCAGTATAGTCACTCCCCATCAAGTATGCTAAATTAATAAGTTTAGAACGATCTAAACCTGCAGAAGAATTGGATTAGGAGTTAACAGTAATGTCTATATATTTTCACATTAGTAAAATATAATTTGTAAAAAACAGTATCCAATGTTGCACCTATCACACGTCATCATATTCACTTTAATATGCAGTAGAAAATAAGAAACAGCAAAATGAGACATGCTAAGATCTACCATCATACAGTACCACCATTGCATCAGACCTGTTCAATGGGGCAGCTCCAGCAAGGTATAAATGTGACACGTTATTACAAACCCTAGCAATAATGCGTGTATTTGAGCAACAAGCAGGAGGTGATCACAGGCTAGGTCCAAAATTTGCCTCTAGGCTATTGGAACTCTTGTTAAAGGGGTACTCTGCCTCTAGAAATCTTATCCCCTATCCAAAGGATAGGGGATAAGATGTCTGATCGCAGGGGTCCTGCCACTGGGGACCCCTGCAATCTCCTTGCTGCACTCGGCGTTCGTTTAGAGCTTCAGGTGCAGTGCCGGAGGCTCGTGACATTACGCCCCCTCCCATTGACTTGAATTGAGGGGGTGTGGCCCTGACATCACAAGCGGGGCGTGACTGACGTCATGAACCTGCGCCCTGCATCACCAGTCATCCATTAGGAAGTGAAGTTCGCTCCGTACACTGGATGTCTGGGGTGCTGCAGCAGAGATCGCGGGGGTCCCCTGCGATCAGACATCTTATCCCCTATCCTTTGGATAGGGGTTAAGATGTCTAGAGGCAGAGTACCCCTTTAAGCCCTGGTTGCAGCAGGTTTTCTGGGTATATTTAACACTGATGGCTTATCTACCGGAAAGGCCATCAATTTCTAATCAGCAGAGCAGTGGCTTTTGTACACACACAATGAAAGGCTAGAAACAGTTGGCGATATCCATTGTGTAGTCAGGCAGCTACAACTCAACTCCCATTGAAGTGAATGAGAAATGTGCTGCAGTAACCAGATGCCACCACTAGACAATGAACAGAGCCAAGCTGGCTAGCCAGTTAACTAGTTAGACATTGATGGCCTATCCTGCGTAACGTCTAATACTTGTTTTCTTGATAAGGCCAAAGCTAGAGATAAATATTGAGATATAGCATCATGAAGCATCTTTAATGAATATGTGGTTCGAAACATTGCTGAACCCAGAGAATTTTACAAAGCCAGAATTCATCATAGTTAAAGTGCAGAAAAATCTTGTTAAGATGTTTGGCTACAACTACAAATATTTGTTCAGCAGAAAATACAACGGCCATGGACAGATTCAGGCCAACAATGAATACCATAAGTATATACAAATATATGGGGGAGATTTATCAAATTCTGTCCAGAGGAAAAGTTGCTCATAGCAACCAATCAGATCGCTTCTTTCATTTATATTCGTTTTCAACACCAAAGTTGTCAGTACAAACAACCAAACTATTAAAAGGGATACTCCACTGCTCAGCGTGAGGAACAAACTGTTCCGAACGCTGGAGCCGATCCCGGGAGCCTTTGACGTTATGGCCCCACCCCCTCATGACATCATGCTAAGCCCTCTCAATGCAAGTCTATGGGAGGGGGCGTGACAGCCGTCACGCCCCCTCCCATAGACTTGCATTGAGGGAGCGTGATGTCATGAGGGGGAAGGTCTATGACATCATGAGCTCCCAGCTCCAGCATTCGGAACAGTTTGTCCCTAACGCTGAGCAGTGGAGTATCCCTTTAAAGCACATGTGCAGAGGTCATAGCTAATTTTAAAAGATCTTTAACCACCTGCCTGGTTTTGTTAGATTATTCCCTCACAGGGTGACAAGGTGTTCTCACTGTTAGTTAACTCCTGAGAGTCACCTCCATGATGCACAGCTATTTCCTATCTTCTACAATGCAGCAGGCAACATCAATGGATCCCCTGGCCTGTGAAGCAGAGAGCAAACTAAATCTGTGGGGGAGATTTATCAAAACCTGTCCAGACGAAAAGTTGCCGGGTTGCCCATAGCAACCAGATTGCTTCTTTCATCTGATTCGTTGCTATGGACAACTCAGCAACTTTTCCTCTTGACCGGTTTTGATAAATTTCCCCATGTGTAGTCTATATAATACAGCTATGATATCCTAAAGTCAGGTTCCAGAACTTTTAGGCAGGGTGATAAAATAGTGCAATTGACTATGAACAGGACACAGAATGAGTAAATAGCATTGTGATTAGATATGTTATATGGAATTTTAGTACATTGAGTATTCCTATGTGCCTCTAGAGATAAGAAATTACAAATAAATACTTCTGTTTACCAATATGCAGCATATAATACAGACACAGTATGAAAAAAGATCTAAATAGTCTATGACATGGATACAGACACGGTAGCCCAATCCTGAGGCTCAGAAGAATGAACACTTCGGTCCACAGGCAGCAGCCTTTGTGTGTATCTACTGAACATGACACCTAGGCTTAGCACAATGGCTTATTGAGTTATCAGATTGGTCTTTTAAGATATACTGTAAGGGGAGTCACCATGAATAAAACTCAACTAGCTCACAGCTCTGTAACAATAACACAGGATTTATGTCTGACAGCCTTAAAATGCTGGGACAAAACGGGTACAGTAACATACAAGGACAGTACAAGTCTGCAGAACACTTAATGTGCACTTGAAAGGAGATGAGATTTTGTACTGAATACTGGGTTTTATTATAAGGGTAGGGTCACACGTAGCGTATTTCATGCTGCGCAAAATCCGTAGGGGCCAGCACGCCAACATGAAGTGCAGGCCCGCCTCCAAACCTCACTGCCACCAGGTAGCCATGTGTCCTGCTACACAGCGAGAAATATGCTTCCGTATATACTACCCTAAATGTGGATTTACTATGTCTCTAAATAGTCCTGTGTACATGTTAACTGAGAAAACTCTGCATAGATGTAGAATGTGTCGGCAGATAAGAACCATTTGTCCCATCTGCTCTGCCCAATATTCTAAATAATATGAATATTCCCTGGTCCTATCTTATATGAAGGATAGCCTTATGCTTATCCCATGCATGCTTAAACTCCTTCACAGTATTTGTAGCTACCACTACTGCAGGAAGGCTATTCCATGCATCCACTACTCTCTCTGTAAAGTAATACTTCCTGACCTATATTTTCTTGATTCCGCTCTACTACCTTTCTTGTGAATGGGGACAACATTTGCTCTTTTCCAATCTTCTGGGACAACGCCTGTTGCCAGTGATGGGTTAAGTAAATCTGTAAACAGTTCTGCTAGTACACAGGGAAGTTCTTTCAATAACCTTGGGTGTATCTCATCAGGACCCTATGACTTCTTTGTCTTAACTTTAGACAGCTGAAGTAGAACCTTTTCCTCTGCAAACACATGTATCATATTATTCATTATTTAGTTTACTATAATACATTCCAATTGGCTAGTGTACTACCAATTTTAGTAACCTTTCCTTTCTATGCTTTGGACTCTGTATTTGGTATAATAAAAAAATAGTAATAAAAGTTTTTTTTCTATTTTGATGTTTTTTACTCAATCTCACGGTTAATAATAAATAAATAAATTATAAAATCCTGCAAAAGTAAAAGATAGAACCTGTCAATATATCTTTTTTCTCAATAAAACTTTGTGTGTTTGAAACTAAATTTGCTGCCCAGTCTACCAGGGACATGTTATAGAGCAGAAGGAATTGAGCAAATTTATATATATTTTCTGTAAAACGATTCCGAAGATCTTATACCGTTTTGTTAGAAATCCCTGCTCATTCTGGTTTTAGGAGTTTAGTGGGCGGTCGTACTCTACAGAAATCGCTGTCAGTCATTCATTGTGACCGCCCACTGGACTATTAAAAGTGAGCAAGGGATTTCAATAAAAGAATATACAGGAAATAGTGAACTTTTTTTCCCCACCACACTACAGTATATATCAATTTTCTCAGCTCTTCCTTCTCTACACCTTGATGCCGGCAGATCAAATTGCTTGTTCAATGTGACAGAATCAGGGAAGAAGAAACAAACTATGCACAGACCATAGGATGCCAAATGTCATTAATCAGGATTTACACCAGGAATAACAGTACCATTTTACACAACAGCTGTTAGTCTTAGCAAGGTTTCACTTTGGATAAATGATATCCATGGCCTATTCACTAAGCCCCTTGATAATTATTGCCAGCAACTCAGGAACAACGGCTTCAAGTCCAAATTGGCAATGATGTCAAAGGAGAACTACCAGACATCTGACATGACTGGTCTTCAGTACAACCATTATGTATTTTACCATATTTTGTACATAGATCTTACAGATCATCTTATCTGGGATTCTAGTTAGATGCTTTTCCATGTCATTTATGAACAGATTTTCCCTTAGAACAAGTACAATTCCTCAGCCTACCACTTAAAGGGGTACTCCAGCCCTAACACATCCTATCTCCTATCCAAAGGAAAGGGGAGAAGATGTCTGACCGTGGGGGTCCTGCCACTGGGGACCCCCGCAATCTCTCATGCAGCACCCACCTGTCTCAGCTGCATGCAGCGCTGGAGGCTTCGTCATGACTCTGCCCCTTGTGACGTTACGCCCCGCCCCCTCAATGCAAGCCTATGATAGGCGGCGTGACTGCCGTCATGCCCCCTCCCATAGGCTTGTATTGAGGGGGCGGAGTCGTGACGTCCCAATACTCCAGCCCCTTGGCCGTGAGGCTTCAGACACGGAGCCTCCAGTGCTGTGTGCAGCTGAGACTGGTGCGTGCTGCATGAGAGATTGCGGAGGGACCCCCACGATCAGACATGCCTAGATAGGTGATAAGATGTCTTCGGGCCGGAATATCTCTTTAACTAAAAGGTCAAAAAGAGGATTTGAGCCAAAAAGGGTACCAGTATACCGTACAGTATAAAATATGTGGAGACCAAATTGAATTATATTATATAACATATAGCTATACACGTGCTTCAGTTTCTATGTATAAAGGTTTTATTTTAGCATGCTGCCCAACAGTTAGTTACTTACTGTTGCAGGTTAGGCTATGTTTACACAGTGACGGTGCTCCATTAAAAGGGATCTTTTTCGCTCAGACCATTGAAAGGAATGGAAGTTGAGCAGAGAAAAAAAATAAAAGATTGCATGTCTGATCTTTTTTCCCAGCTTAACTTCCATAAAATACTGGACATCAGACATACCCCAGGGGTGCCAGTTGTGCTCCAACTCATTTAGAGTCTGTTCGAAGCAACAAAACAAACCCTGAATGGGTTGGAGCACAACAGCAGTGTGTATTGCCTAACTTACTATGGCTAGGTTCAGAGTATTGGCTTTAGCCAAAAGGTGGGGCCTATATCGATCAGACAGACTTCCATGATAAAATGTCAAGTCATTGACCTTTGGCATAAATATTTGGTGTGAATTTGTAGACGCATTGGAAGTGTTATCACATCGCAGAATGTTTATTTGCCTAAAAATAAGACATACCCAACACTGCAAAAAACATGTCATTTTGGAAATTGGCCATTATCATCATTATCATTTTATTTATTTTTTATTTAGCTAAAGGCTTCCAATGTACTTACCCAGCTGATTCTGCATATCAGAAAACTGGTAATATTCCACATATTTATTTTGAGAAAAGAAATTCTTGTATACATGTCGTGCCCCAAACAGCCAGATATCACTATCGTCTGTGATGGTGCCTGAGGTTTGATCAGTCAGGTCTAAAATAGCACACTGCGCTTCTGCCTCCATAGGAGCTACAACGTAAGGAATACCAAACAGACGCAAAAGTTCCTAGTAAAAATATATAAAAAAAGATTATTTTGGGCATTTAAAATTATATGTGAACTACTTCAAAAGCTGATGCCCTAAACCTACATGACGTCTGTTCTTCCAATGTTTGTACGAGCCTGCATAAGGGGAGTGTGCACATTCGGTCACAGTTGGGTGTGTTTAGTATATAATGTCTATGAAGCAATATTAGAGACCCTAAATATACACACACTTAAAGGCTTCAGTGTAGTGGTCTGACAAAATTCACAACATTTATAGAAATTATTCTATATCTTTGTATTCACATATCTGGAGATCACTGTGATAGGTCTTGTACCTCCTTTTTAACCCCTTAAGGATCAAGCCCATTTTGACCTTAAGAACACACAATTAAATTTTAGCATTTTGTTTTGTTCCTCCTCACCTTCTAAAAATCATAACTCATATTTCCATCCACAGACCCATATAAAGGCTTGTTTTTTGCGTGCCCAATTGTCCTATGTAATGACATCACGCATTTTCCAATAAAATTTATGGCACAACCAAAAAAATATTTGTGTGGGGAAGTTGATAAAAATTTTGGAAGGTTTCATTTTCAAGCTGTACACTTTACAGTAAAAATTTGGTGTTTTCTTTTTTCTGTGGGTCAATACGTTAAACTCACTTTGAAGGAGTTTTCAAACGTATGGCTTTCATATGACAATATTTTTTAAACTTTTGCTTACATGCGACCTATTAAATAAATCACACGTAAGCAAAACTCGGGAAACCCGCATACAAAAGCATTTTTTAAAGCAGAAAAGTTTTCCCTTATGTTAATTGCCGAAGTTCTTTATCTACCCTTTATTACCAGCAGCGTTGCTAGAGAATGAAGGGGGGGGGGGGGGGGGGGGGGGAGTACCGCATCGGATGACACCCTGACTGGCACTTAATTTTGTGACGTGGGGGAAGTCTTATGTCGCTGCGCTGAGGCTGGAGTTTACGTCAGGAAGGAAGACAGCGCAGCATTACCAGGCACATAAACAATGGTGAAGCCACAAAAAAAGGAAAAAAATAAAATAAACGGTTCGGTACGTTACCCACCCCAAAATGTGCTGAAGCTGTATTAAATAAATGTTTCCTTTTTTCAAGGAAAAATTTTAGTGCCACATATGGGTTATTTACGCCTTATTCTATTTTAACACAAAATTAATTAAAAAATGTAGTGGGTACGCCAGCATGTACGTGTCCTAAAATTAAAAAGGTGTGCAGTGTGTATTTTCAACCTTAAAATTAGTTATATAATGAATTTTTCTATAATTAACATAGTAGCTTTGTTTTATGATGCAGGATAAGAACAGTTGTTAAAGTGTTAATGTCCTTTTCTGCAGATGTATGCACTTTCTGTAAGCCAAGTTGGACCTGGAATACATATGAGACTTAAATGGAGATGCAATTTTTTTTCTTCATTAATAGCGACTATCGCATTTGATAAATACATGAGCACTGCAAAGATTAAGGTAGAAAAAAAGTTTTTTTTTGTGTTGTGTTGCAGCAAGGCCAAAGAGAAGGCAGCATGTTATATCAAAAGAATATGAGCATTAAAATAAAAGAGGATTGGACAATGGTGATGTAGAGTAAAATCATTTTACATGGCATTTTAGAACACCACCTTGATTTGTAGCTGGCACAATGGCAGCTCAAGAGCAAAATACACATAGCAGTACAGGGTACATACAAATGTGCTCATGAAAACTTTTGGAGGAAGTGACCTGTTTAATATTACAGAATATCTTAACTACAGAAGCATTTTGGCATTTCTACATACATAACCTATTATTAAAGACTAATATGGATTCTCTTGTGTATGCCTTAAGTGTACCTATTCAGTTGCTGTGCCATTTATCAGTTGCCTGTCTTCTGCTTCTGGCTTTCCAAAGGCAAAAAGGGGGAGGCCTTTGACTGCACTTGCTCCGAGTCCTATCTACGTGCAGCAGGTAATAAATCAGTGACATAAAAGATCTGTTCCCTATCTCACACAGCAGATTCTCAGTGTATTCCTGTGAGATGCATCTTTAGCCTGTCTTCCCTGCCTTTGGCTTTTCATAGGTTTCCCTTATGAGAATCAAGCGAGAGGAAATGTCAGGCTACATTTCGCATAAACTATAGAATCTTTACACAGCAGAGAGAGGCATTGTGAGCCAGGGAAGTTTTATAACTCAGCAGCTATCATTGTATGGCCCAACATCCTATATCACTGTTCTCCTGCTCCGTCTTAGGCAGAAATATCTTCAGCAGCATGTGGGTACATACAAAGTTCGGTGGGGAGGGGAGGAGTCATAGCAGCCAGGAGGGATCTGATAGGTGATAATGTAATAGTAGATCATATGAAATCAGTCACACAGGAGAGACTAGCATCCTGTCTACATTACATTTACTGATAAATTGTGGTCACATGACCCAGCTGCCATGATGAAATGGCCTAATATGTATGAATGCAGCTAGGTTAGAATACAACTAATTATTCTGTAGGGCTTCTCCTGGCAAGTTAACATTATCCCATTTTTTCTGGACTGCTTTTTTTTTTTTTAAGCAATGGCAAACTAGTTAGTAATGCTACAAAAAAATAAAATAAATAGAGAGTATGCAGAGAAGACAGAAAATACATACCTGGCTTTCTAGGTACATCTGTCCTGTGACAGAGGCAGCGACACGTTCCTGTTGCTGTCTTTGTGCCTGGAGTGAGGTTTGCTGAACAAATAAATTATTCTCCAATGACTCAAGTTCCTCCTGCAAGACAAGTAAACATTCTTTAAGCATAGTAGTAAAAACACAACCATTTCTAGCAGTGAAGAACGTTTTATTCAAAATCTTGATTCATAATTAACCTTTTTATAAGATTTTAATGTCTTTTTTATTTTATAACACAACCTGCTGCCATTTTGTGACTCTTGGAACACACCTTTAATATTGAATAGAGAGCTAACACAACATGATTATGGCATCCATCACCATTCAAGATGCTCTTTAGTGTCATGCTTTTCTATAGCAAATGTATGATGAAATCAGTCAATATCTTTACCAGACTTATGTCTTGCCATTCATTAGACTCAGCTTCTCGATCTTGGGATTCCTCATTTTGCTGTAATGCAGCAATCTGGACATGTGCCTGTTCATCTTCTGTGACAGAGTTTTCTAACTGTGCAGTTGAGGTGGATTCTGCCGCCATGGCATCATTGATTTGCCTTTCCATTGTATCCTTGGTAGATTCAGTTGTTTGTGCTAGATTTGAGTTACTATCACCCAAATCACTTTCCACTTCAATGAAACTACCTATAAAAAAAGAAGAAGAATATCTCTTTTTTTTTTTTTTTTTTTTTTTTAAAGAAGAAATATGTACAGGATGATTATAGGAATCTATGAACTTAATGCTTTCACAACATTTAAAGGGATTATCTGGCAAAAGGAAAGACCTGTGTACAGAGTCAGAAAGTATAATAAAGCAACTTACTAATAAAATGTTCTTAGCCATTTTTTTTTCTAAATCGAATTAACTAAGAGCCGAGAAACGTGCTCTCGAATCGCCCAAAGTGCTAAAAAAAAACTTGTACAAAAGGATGCGGTCTATTGCAAGCCCTTCTCCTACAGGAGAGAGGCCCCCAACAAACCTTACCCTTCACCTCTGGACCAACAGGTACCTGTAATGTCCCTTTTCGCCAAAGCTACTAAGGGACCACAAATGCTCCCGGCATCCCCCTTGGCGTTAGCCAAGGTATCTGCCTGCAGAGCTGTAAAAGGGTCGGTACCCTGCCCATGCAGGGGTACCCGGGGTTTTTGCAAGGAGATGCAGAACCTAATTGGCCACACACCTCCCCTAGACCGCTAGGAAGGACACCCAGAAGGGCTACCGCATCCTAACAACTCTGTGGACACAAAACACACAAAAAGTGAATGTGCGCAGGTATACTGCCCGGACATCCAGCCGAATCTATAAAAATTTCTCTGATCCTAGTCAGAAGGCCGGGAATCAAGAGGCGAGTGCCACAAGGTGAAGAGTTCATGGTACCAGTGCTTCAACTCAGTGAGCCAGTACACCCAGTGAGTTTCGACACCTCAGGGTCACCACGCCCTGAGGCACTAAAGTACCTCGGCTCTAGACCCTCCCAGCTTCATGGCGAGACCCGGAGGGAACAGGTCACATCGGGGCAGCTGTCGAGCCGATTCCTCAGAACCAGCCCAGGAACGCCCTGGTACACCTGTCCCCTCCCTGCAGCACCCATCCCCACCAGCCCAATACCGGCGTTTCAGGCTACCGACTGATAAGAACAGATACTACACTTGATCCTAGCCAAAAGGCCGATAAGCGATAATGTTTTTAGCCATACTGCACAGATCTTACATTATCAGCTGCTGCTGCTTCCCACTCCCCTCTTGTCTGCTTAGGGGGAGACCTGTAATATGGAGTAAGAGGGAGCTCATATTACTGCTCAGTAGATTTTAAAGGTAGAAAGAAAGTTTCCTCAGTAAGATGTTTCAGAACAGGCTTACTTCTGTCTTATCTGTGAGAAGCTTCCTGCGGCATTTTAGTGAGGAGGGGGAGTCATATATAAACAGTGATGGCAATGCTTAAATTTGGCCTATAGCTCCTCTAATGGACAATTCGACCATGTGACCACAACTGCATTGAGGAAGCTTAACCCTAGTTCACACTGCGTTAATGCAGTGTTTCCTATCCTGGCATCCTATTAAAAAAAAAAAAAAAAGAGAGACTCCAAAATATTTCCAGAAATCTTAAAATAGTCATTTACTCTGCTGCAGTAAGCCCAACTATAGTGAGCAAATGACTACATTTAGGCAACTACCCTCATGAATATGTTTAATTTAGCAGGACTTAATAGTGCAGCAGATCATGCAATTGAGTCAACTAAATAAACATATATGTCCAGGAAGTGACCAGAACATCGTCACATGCTGACTAGGTTAATACTATTAAAACGAATAGGCCCACTGCAGTATATTTTGATATTCCATTATTGAAAGGATGCTGAATCGCAGTAACCTAGTGTGAGCCTTACAGTGTAAATACTATGAAATACAGTATTACTTGTTATTATAGGGAAATGTAGCTGCATTTATAGCAGATCAGTGAAGCCTTTAACTGTAACCAATCATGACACATAAATCATACTATAGACACGTACCATCAGAGTCAGAGTCCATTTCTTTCTCTTTGTCTGATTCTTCATCAACTATCGGTATGCTTTCAGAAATCAAAGGGACATTTCTTATGTCTGGAACATTAGCAGTAGATTCTTCTTGGTTACAAGTTGTGTCCTCCTCAGTTGCTTTCTGTTGTGGTGGCAATAGGGCTGCCTGTTCTTGGGCCTCAGATGCCACCAGAACAGGACTTTTTTGTAGTAGTGATGAAGACACTGAAGGCTCATATGCTGAAGGATGAATGTCAGTTCCCTTTTTACTGGGTGTAAGTTCAGAATTAGTTTTTTCACTTAACTTTAGATCAGATTTTTCCAGTTCAGAAATTGGAATAACTAAGTTACTGGATGGGTCTTGAAGGTTCCTGTCATCTAAGGGTTTTATAGAAGCTGGTATATTAATATCACTGGAAAAAGGTTTCAGATATCCCTCAAGAGGTATATCCTTGGAATGGAAGAGAGTTGTCTTAACACCCTGCACATTCTGATCCTTATTGTCTTTGTGGTTTATATATAACTTGTGTGGCAGCTCACTCTGGTTTGTAACCGCGAGCATACTACTAATCATCAACTTATCATTGCCACTTGTATGCCCAGAACTCTCCATCTCACAGCTTGCTTCAAGTGTCACAGGGGCCAAACTACTGATCGACTTATCATTGCCACTTGTATGCCCAGAACTCTCCATCTCACAGCTTGCTTCAAGTGTCACAGGGGCCAAACTACTGATCGACTTATCACGGCCACTTGTATGCCCAGAACTCTCCATCTCACAGCTTGCTTCAAGTGTCACAGGGGCCAAACTACTGATCATCAACTTATTGCCACTTGTATGCCCAGAACTCTCCATCTCACAGCTTGCTTCAAGTGTCACAGGAGCCAAACTACTGATCGACTTATCACGGCCACTTGTATGCCCAGAACTCTCCATCTCACTGCTTGCTTCAAGTGTCACAGGGGCCAAACTACTGATCGACTTATCACGGCCACTTGTATGCCCAGTAGCAGAACTCTCCCCTTTATGGCTTGCTTCAGATATAACATGGGCCATTTGATCTCCACTCTCAATAACCAATGCTTCATCTTCCTCATCTGAGCTGCTAATAACCAGAACCTTGGCTTTAGGTTGCTCCATATTTGATCCATCACATATCTCAACAGGCCTTTTCCTACTCAAACCTATTTCATCTTCCTTAAGAGCCTCCTGAATTGCTTTTATGGTTCTGGGTGAGACACTGCCATCTACTATGCCAACAGACTCCGATGCTATCTCATAGCTTTGGGTCATGCCACTGTTAGGGGGGTCCTCATCAGAGCTGCTTTCCATCATTGCTTCCTGTATAGCTAATAGTGTTCTTGGGGAGGGGGGTGCTTCTCCTGGAACACTATCCTTTGTTTTCTTAGGTCTATGGGCAGAAGCCAGCTTCATATCGAGGTAAGTTTTTGGCATATCACTAGAACTAGAGGGCACTGCTTGCTCAGGCACATCATCTTTCTTTTCTTCTGCTTTTGACTTAAGTCCTAAAATAAATAAATAAATAAATAAAATAAAAAGATTTCTATGCAATAGTTGTTACAAACACTATTTAGGATTCTCCTAACATATTTCATTAACTTAAATGTTTTTTCAGCAGTGGTAAAAATAATATAATTTGAACAAATCTGGGACTAACGTGAAGTCTGAGTAAGTATTTCTAATATTTTAGGGCTGTTCAGTAATGCAGAAAATGTCACCTTCCACCGTATAATGCTGTGCAGCTGGCATTATTCATATCAATAGCATAGCAGTTGCTGACATGTGAACAGATACCTTTAATTAGAATATAATGAGAAGTATCCTCCGAGATCAGGCGGCGAGTTTCAACCTCCTTCATAAATCCCCCTTCTGTCTCAAACTGAGCACAGAGCTCCCCCATGTGCTGCTGGTTCATCTCTTTCCGTACATTATTAAGGCACCTGTTCAAGTTATTTTTTTTCAGGAGTCCTTTCAGTTGATACTGGGAAAAGTCATTGGAGTCCTCAAGGAAAAAAATATATATATATATATATATTAATGTCACCTCTGTGAAGGATGAAGGTGCATCAAGAATCCATGACTGACTGCATTACAAAATACTATGCGGATACAAAACTTTACTGGTAATAAAAAAAAATAAAGAACAAAAAAAACATACACATGGAGAATATCAAAACATCAAAACTGCACTGATGTATGAACAAGGATTCCCCAAGACTACAACTACAACTCCCAGCATGCTTGAATAGCCTTTCCCCAGACAGCCTTCGGCTGTCTAAGATATGGGTGGCATGGCAAGGCAGTTAAAGGGGTATTCCAGGGCTATTTTTATATATCAACTGGCTCCAGAAAGTTAAACAGATTTGTAAATTAGTTCTATTAAAAAATCTTAATCCTTTCAGTACTTAGAGCTTCTGAAGTTAAGGTTGTTCTTTTCTGTCTAAGTGCTCTCTGATGACACCTGTCTCGGGAAACGCCCAGTTTAGAAGATGTTTCCCACAGCAAACATCTTCTAAACTGGGCGTTTCCCGAGACAGGTGTCATCAGAGAGCACTTAGACAGAAAAGAACAACCTTAACTTCAGAAGCTCATAAGTACTGAAAGGATTAAGATTTTTTAATAGAAGTAATTTACAAATCTGTTTAACTTTCTGGAGCCAGTTGATATATATATATATATATATATATATATATAAAACAAAGTTTTTTTTCCTGGATAACCCCTTTAAGAATAGGCATAGTATGTGTCTCCCAACATGTGTGCCTCCAGCTGTTGCTAAACTTCAACTCCCAGCATGCTCGGACAGCCTTCGGCTGTCTGGGCATGCCGGGAGTTGTAGTTTTGCAACAGCTGGAGGCACATATGTTGGGAAACACTAACCTATTCGCTCAGCTTATTTTATTATTTTTTATTTTCTTTACGTCAGCTACTAAAAGTTTATATTATATAATTTGATAGTACTTTCAATTTCCTAACATAAACTGGACTTTTCAAGGTAAAAAGATTCTCAACTATCATGTATCAGAATAGAGAGGGTTACACGTCATGTAAACCCTGCAGAGCAGCAGCTCTCAAACCAGGTGCGCCTTCCTGCACCCTGCCTCCTTGTTCCTACCGAACCCTGGCTGCTGCACTAAAGTCATCTCCATACGGTGGTTGGCACAGCAGCAGGGACCTGTCAGAAAGATCTCATTGTTTTTAATGGGAGCTTTAAACAGTGCAAGAAAAAAAAAAAAAAAACTTACTTCCTTTTTTTTGTGTGATAACACATCACCCATTAAAATCAACAGGATATGTTTTTTGGGGGGTAACATGTGGATTTTCATACAGAAATCATGGTTAGTAAGTCAAACTGTAAATGTTTTTTGCCTGGGTGAACAAGGCCTTTGGGTTCCCTGTAGCTTCTCAACAGTTACATCTATACAAAACAAAAACAAGTAGAAATACCACAGATAGACGAATGTGATGTGTGAACATAGGGGGAGATTTATCATTGCCTTCCAGACATTTTATTGGCTGAAATTTTTTTTTTTTTTTAAAAGGCACAAAAATATTGCGCAAACATTCAAAGAGGAAACACTAATTCATACCACCTTTGCCTTGCCTTAGAAAAGTTACATCTTACAGCAAGTTCTGAGGGGATTTTAAAATGTATCAAAGCCTTGTGCCGTTTAGATAAATCTGACGCACATTTGACACACAGCCAAAAACACAGCAAAAGGGCCGTGATGTGGCTGCACACAGACACATTTTGATAAATCTCCCCTCATACATCTGCACATTCTCATTATTATACACGTGAATGCGTGACTATACAACAATATAAAATAGCTGATAAATATGATGCGTTGAAGCAACACTGTCACCAGTTTTGCGATAGCAAGACTGAAGACAGCCCTAAATAGCCACTGGGAAAGGGAGAGCACACTTACCAATGTATATGATGCAAAGTGCATGACCAAGAAAACTGTGTTTTAATGTCCTGGTCACAACAGCGATTTTATGACTGCATGCTAGAGATGTCAAACATTGGTAAGAGGCATGGCCAGGAATTCTTCCCTTCCATGGAGCCCACTTCCGGGACCTATTGGCAGCAGCGGCCGGGACATGAAAAAGTAGATTTTTTTATGCTTACTGCAAAAGCTCTCTCGGAGGATCCATTGGGGGACACAGAGACTGTGGGTATATCCTGCTGCCACTAAAAGGCTGACACTAGGCATACAAAAAGAAAGTCATCCCCTCCTGGCAGGATATACCCCGATTACTGACTCTGAGCTAATCAGTTTAGTCCAAAAAGCAGTAGGAGAGGCCCGACAGAAAAAGAAAACGAGCAGGTGTCCGAGGGAAACAGACAAAAAGAACCGAACACAACCCCTCGGACCGAAAACCGAATCATAATCACAAAACAAATGGGTGGGCGCTGTGTCCCCCAATGGATCCTCCGAGAAAAATTTTAAGCATTAAAAAAAAAAAAAAAAAAATCTACTTTTCTCGGTCGTCTCCACTGGGGGACACAGAGACCGCGGGACGTACCAAAGCAGTCCCCGGGGTGGGAAAAATACCCAAAACAGAATCAGGCAGAAGACTGAGCCACAGCCACCTGCAACACCTTGCGACCCAAACCAGAGTCCGCAGATGCAAAAGTGTGCACTTGGTAGAACTTGGTGAATGTATGAAAGTCCAGGTGGCCACCTTGCAGACTTGTAAGGCCGAAGCCCTATAGCGTGGCGCCCATGAAGCCCCAACCGAACGTGTGTAATGTGCATTGACCCAAAAAGGTGGGACCTTCCCTTTACGACGGTATGATTCCGTGATGGGGGAACAGATCCATCACGAGATGGTCGCCTTGGAAACCAGAAGACCCTTGTGAGGACCCCCCGGAATCACAAAGAAGGAGTCACCCTGCCGGAAAGAGTAGGTGACGGAAAGATAGATTCTGACAGATCGACCCACATCCAGACAATGGAGGGAATGCTCCTTAGAGTTGGATGGAGCCAGACAAAATGAAGGGAGAACGATCTCCTTGTTCATGTGAAAGGAGGAAACCACCTTGGGCAAGAAGGAGGAGGTGGCCGAAAGACAACCTTGTCCTGATGAAGGACCAAGAAGGGAGAGCGACAAGAGAGAGAAGCCAGCTCAGAGACCCCCCTAATGGAGGTAATGGCAATAAGGAAAGCTACCTTCCAAGAAAGAACGCTCAGAGAAGTGTCCCAGAGAGGTTCGAATGGAGCCTCCCTCAAGGAGCCAAGCACCAGGTTGAGATCCCAAGGAGGGGTGGGAGACCGGTATGGCGGGGCCGCATGGGCCACGCCCTGCAGGAAGGTGCGGAAATGAGGGTTGGAAGCTAACTGCCTCAAATAAAATAGAAAGCGCCAACACTTGACCCTTAAGGGAGCTGAGCGCCAAGAACCAGAAGAGAGGGTCGCCGTAGGCAAAGAACACCCTCCTGCAGGGAGCGCCGCTTGTCCAACGGAAGATGAACATGGGCAGCCGCCATGTCGAAAAGGAGACCCAGAAAGACAAGGGACTGGGAGGGAGAAAGATTGGACTTTTCCCGATTGATCACCCAACAGAAGGCGGACAGAGTCTGTACAGTGAAATGAAGACTCTAAGTTTTGGGACTGGGACAGAGCTTTGATCAAAAGATCGTCCAGGTAAGGGAGACAGAGATCCCCCGGGCCCGAAGGATGGCAATCACCGCTGCCATGATCTTGGTGAAAACCCTAGGAGCTGTAGCTAGGCCAAAAGGAAGAGCCACAAACTGGAAATGACCCACAGGGACAGCGAAGCAGAGGAAACACTGATAGGCGGGGGAAATGGGGATGTGCAGATAGGAATCCCGGATATCCACTGAGGAAAGAAACTCCCCCTGATCCATGGACGCTACCTCCAGAGCCCCCTTTCTTGGGGACGACAACGAGATTCGAGTAGAACCCAGAAAAACAATCCCCTGGAGGAACTGGCACAATCAGTCCTTAAGCGAGTCGCTTTTGCAGATAGGCATCACGGAAAAGCTGCCGCCAAAGCAGGGGAACGAGGAGGGCGGCAGCCATTCTGGTCACTTTAAGTACCCTCCTTGCTCAAGGATTGATTGTGCCGATCCAGGGGAAAGGAAGCGAATTCTATACTGTAACCATCAGATAGGACGTCCCAGACCCAGGCGTCCTGAACTTGCGCCAGCCAAACGTCCCGGAAAAGAGAGACGGCCACCCACCCGAGAAGAGGACATGGGTGGGGGGCGTCCCTTCAGGGCTTGGCCGCGAAACCACCAGAACAGTTGTCTGGCTTCCAGGAAGGAGAAGGAGCTTTCAGAGAGTGGGAGGGCGCCTGCTTGGGAGGGCAACCCGAAGCAAAGGATGGAAAGGAAGCAGTCTTCCGACTGTGATTGGAGTGGAGAGGTTTGTTCTGCAGCAGCAGAGAACTTTTACCTCCAGTAGCTTCGGAAATAATTTCATCTAGGCATTTCCCAAAGAGCCGAGTACTGGAGAAAGGCAACTCTGTTAGAGCTTTCTTCGAAGCAGCATCTCATCCAGGTCCTGTGTCCCTTGGCAGCAGGCTGTAGCTGAGCTGTGACTCTTGACTGGAGCTGGGAAGCAGGCTTTGGCTGTGCTGTGCCCCAGCTGGAGCTGAAAAGGCAGGGTAGCAACTGAGTCTGCAGAGGTAAGCAGGCAAAGAGAAGGGGGAGGTGCTGGCTGCACTGACCCAGGAACAGGGCGGTCACAGTACGAGAACAGTGTTCTATTGAAGTCAGAGAGGGAGGCACCCAGAAATTGACCCCCAGAAGCACACCAAGCTGATCAGTGATCAGGGAATCAGTGACCACTGGTGTGCGCGCAAAAAAAAAAAAGGAGAAGGACATACCCATCCTAATCTGCCAAATTCACCCAAGATGTCTTCAGCCAGCTATGGTCACTTGCATCATGTCAGGCTGAGACAACGGGATGAGCAGGGAAGGTAGGGGGACCCGGACCAAAGGTACAACCCCAGGCACTGGCCGTTGGCGGGAAGGGGTTAACGGTGCATACTCTATGCCCTGTGCCCCTTAGGCGCATATGAGGGGACAGGTAGCACCGTGCTCCTGATCCCCCACCTATAAAACAGAAAATAAAAAGGAGAGAAGAACCTGCAAACAGGCCCTAGCTATAAAATAAAAAAAGAAGACCAGGTCTGGAGAACTCCAGACCTGTTTCTGCCTCCTACTAACACTAAGCAAAAACTGATTAGCATAGAGTCAGTAGGCGGGGTAAATCCTGCCAAGAGAGGCTGACTTTCTTTTTGTATGCCTAGTGTCAGCCTCCTAGTGGCAGCAAGATATACCCCCCGTTCTCCGTGTCCCCCAATGGAGATGACCGAGAAATGCTGTTTTCTCGGTCAAGCAAGGTGCAATGACACTAAAACTGTTGATGCGAGTGGAACTGCAGGACAGAAATACAGCGCGTCAGAAAGGCAAAAAGGAAAAAGTATGACACACACAATAGATAGTAGCTGTGCCAGTAACAAGTGGTAGATTAGAACACCATAGGAAGTGGTAGGTGAGGAGAACAGAAGCAGCATCTCTTGAAGGAGGTAATGTGGCTGACTGAGGAGCAATGTCAGCAAGAAAGGTAAGCTGCTTAATACATGAAGCCCACCTACTGAAGGAGCAGCATAAAGAACAATGCAGATGTTGTGAATATTAGGGAAAGGAACAGCGTAATATTGCTGATGACTGTGCAACATGAAGATGCTCCTCATGCAGAAGAGGATCTGTACAACACATCACTGGGCCTATGGAGGGCAGAAAAGTGAAAGTCTATGTAACATTCAGCATCAGAGAAAGAGATATCATCCTGCCAATACAAGAAAGTAATAAGACTCTGTTATAGCAGGGATACAAGGGATAGTGTGATCAACTTCTGTACATAGTAATGTCAGGTGCTTCACACAGCAGGAGAGGAAATTCTTCTTAACACAACTACTCCACCAATGTAAGGAACAATGTGAACAACTACATACATGGTAGGTGCTCTGCATTCTTTAGAATGCAAACACTCCACCTATGGAAAGGGGAGATGTGCCCAACCATATAGCCATGTCAAGTGCTCTGCTTAGTCACAGAGGTTAGCATAACACAAGTAAAACAAGTGCCTCTGCGAGGGGTAAATGCATGTCTCCTCCTAATGTACCAGGCCATACCCATAGTTTTCGTCCTGAAAACAGGTAAGGCTTCTTTCACACTACAAAATTACTCAGTTTTTAAACATCCGTATGAAATTCCATCTGAAAACCAGCTGTCTATGGGATTGTTTATAGCCTATGGGATTTTCTAATAGCCGTTTGAACCCGTTATAGTCCGTTATTGATAACGGATGTTATTTTGTGACGGAGGATAGTTCGGAAGAAAATAGTTCATGAACTATTTTCTTCCGTTCTATCTTCACAAAATAACGTCCGTTATCAATAACGGACTATAACGGATTAAAACGGCTATTAGAAAATCCCATAGACTATAAACAATCCCATAGACTATAATAGGATTTTCTAATGGCCGTATAGGATTTTGTTACTGCCATTTTCAGCTGGTTTTCAGACGGAACTTCATACGGATGTTTAAAAACTGAGAATTTTGTAGTGTGAAAGAAGCATTAGGCTTCTTTCACACTACAAAATTACTCCGTTTTAAAGAGCCGTTCGAAGTTACGTCTGAAAATCGACTGTAAAATGGCAGTTACAAAATCCTATACGGCCATTAGAAAATCCCTTTATAGTCTATGGGATTTTTACATTATCCTTTTTAACCCGTTATATAACGGCCGTCATTTTGTGACGGAAGATAGTAACGGGAGAAATATTGCATGCACTATTTCTCCCGTTACTATCTTCCATCACAAAATAACGGCAGTTGTTAATAACGGGTTAAAAAGGATAATGTAAAAATCCCATAGACTATAATGGGATTTTCTAACGGTCGTATAGGATTTTGTAACTGCCATTTTACAGCCGATTTTCAGACGGACGTTCGAACGGATCTTTAAAATGGAGTAATTTTGTAGTGTGAAAGAAGCCTTAGATAAAGCAAACATCACCAGTTACAGTAGTCAATGTTTGAGGCTCCTAAAGAGTTACAATAGTACTAAATACATTTCTAGTTTTCAAGACAAAAAATGTATTAATTATGGACCAACTATTTTATCTGGCTATGGTGTGAGACTATAAATGCAAGTGGAGCCACATTAAAACTACTGGCAATGGCAAAAAATAAATAAATAAAAAAAAAGGGGGGGGGGGGGGCAAAGGAATATTTCAGTTCTTGAAGTTGTTTTTGAAGCAGGAAACATGATCGAGCGTAAGGATCTGAGTAGATTTTACAAGGATCAAATTGTAATTGCTAGACAAATGTTTCATAGTATATTCAAAATGTCTTGTGTGGTGTTCCCAGGGCCTACTGGTGAACATGTGGAGTAAATGTTAGCCCTTCTCTCACAAAAGAGCTACTGTACCACAAACTGCAAAAAAAGTTAATATTGGCTATGATAGAACAACAACAAAGTACATTATTGCTTGGTGTGTATGTAGCTGGAAAGGGTGGTCAGTGTGATCTCTGTCCACCACCCATACTGGCTATTGTCCACTGCCAAGAGTGCCTAGAATGGGCATGTGAGCATCAGAACTGGACCATGGAAGAAGATGCCCTGGATTTACCACCAGCCATGCGTCTCTTGAGAAATCCAGGGCAAACTTACATAAGTATAGTATCCATACCTCTGGCATAGCTTCATATAATGTCCTTCTGCGTTTTGCAAACTCCTTCATGTCAGTCAGGATTTCATGCTTTACCTCTGGAGGAAGACTATTAAAGTCTTCAGAGTCTATGTCCACTGAATTAGGATTGGCCAAGATTTCATCCTACAAGAAAGAAGACAATGCTGCTTTAGCATTTTTTTGCAGCTTTTTGTGCTATAGGCAGAAGTTACATTGAAGTTTGTAGTGAAATATAAAAACACAGCACATACAATGCATTTTGATTTGTGGAGTTATTTTTTGGAAAGTGATGTTTTTTTACAAAATGCAGTAAGCTCTGGGTTTTCTTTCTGGCATTTTCTCAGTACACTCTTCCAGTGATGCTTGTGTTCAGTGACTGTAGAAAGTGGGGTCTCTCGCAGTAGGATTAGAAAGGGAGAGATTCAGCACTCGATATTTATTAAAGGGGTAGTCCAGTGGTGAAAAACGTATCCCCTATCCTAAGGATAGGAGATAAGTTTGAGATCCTGGGGGGTCCGACCGCTGGGGCCCCCTGCGATCTCTCTGTACGGGGGCCAGGCTCTCCGGCCAGATAGCGGGTGTCGCCCCCGCACGAAGCGGCAGCCGACACGCCCCCTCAATAAATCTCTATGGCAGAGCCAAAGATTGCCGAAGGCAGCGCTCCGGCTCTGCCATAGAGTTGTATTGAGAGGGCGTGTCAGCCGCCGCTTCGTGCGGGGGTCGTCACGCCCCCTTCCTGCGGGCTGTCGGGGCTCCGTACAGGAGATTGCGGGGGGCCCTAGCGGTCGGACCCCCGCGATCTGCAACTTATCCCTTATCCTTAACATAGGGGATCAGTTGTTCACCACTGGACTACTTCTCTTTGAAACCAGATTAATTGCTTGGGAAATTTAGGCTAAAACACTATAGCGGAATTTAATAATGCTTATACCATAAAACATAACAACTTGTGGCTTGTGCAAAGAAATGCAACTTATTTTCAGCCAGCATGCAAGCCTTGGTAAATTCCCCCTTATAAGTTCTGCTTTTATTTAGAACCTTCCCGATATAAAGGTGAACTTTGCACTGAATCATACAAATAAACTAATAATAAGTTGCTGTTTTCCCCATTGTTGGTGCATTTGTATGTAGCTATACACCAGTGCTTCTAAAACTGTGAGGCGCCCCCTAGTGAGTAACAGCAGTTTTCACAGGAGTGAAAAACTCACAGTCTTTGATCTTTGGAGTGCAAATGAAAGGTAAGTTGAGCAGTATTTTTCATGTTTGCAGACATTGAAGCTCAGACCTCACTTTGCTTTGCCTAGTGAGGCCGTGGTAGAAGAGTTTGAGAAGCTCGTATACACTTCTTATCATGAACACTGTTGTGAATTTATTCATCCATTTTAAAAATCAACAAAAACTTTTTATTAGAGAAATGAAGGGAAAAAGTGCTGCATCAAAAAAAATGGAAACAATACCTGAAGTAGATGTTTATGATCCATTCGTTCTTTCCATTCCCTTTCCTCCTCCTCTTCGGAGCTAGAATCAAAGCAAGTACAACAAATAAACAGTATGAAAGTATAAAGTATGAATGCTTCAGTACTGAAACAGACCACACAAATCGTTCCGGGACCTCCTGTCACAGAATCAGTCTGTGCGGTATTTTTTTGTCTGGTTATTTTCCAGTAAAATGACGGACACCAATGTCAGGCTCCAGGTGTCAGCAAGTTGTGCAGTAGTCCTTTTGGCTGTCAGTGCCTTCGACACAGATGATAACCTAATCTTACTTAGCAAAAAAAAAAAAAAAGTGATGTATCTGGCACTACCGTATAATGCTAAGCAACAAAACGAACAGGCTAATACTAGCCGTAATAAACAAAAGCAGGCTCAGGTGGTGCTAAGAGCAAAGCAAGTCCATGCAATGCAACGTGAAAGAAAGAAGACTCTGCGTCTCACTAAGCTTCTCTTATCCGAGAGGTACATCTGGGTACACATCAGGGCAAGGGATGCCCTCCCTTGCCCTGATGTGTACCCAGATGTTCCTCTTGGAATAAAGAGAAGCTTGCTGCAGCATGGTGAGTCGCAGGGTCTTCTTTCTTTCACGTTGCATTCCTAATCTTACTTAGTCTACTCCAGTGTTTCCCAACCAGAGTGCCTCCAGCTGTTGCAGAACTACAACACCCAGCATGCCCGGACAGCCAACGGCTGTCGGGCATGCTGGGAGTTGTAGTTCTGCAACAGCTGGAGGCACTCTGGTTGGGAAACACTGGTCTACTCAACATAAAATGGTCTTTTTGCCATGCATTATTTTGTGTAGAATTTAGAACCATAAAACAAATAAGTAATACTCAGGTCCTATTTTACTTCTAATTTATCTTTCGGGGGACAAAGGACCTCTGTTCCCAGTGGTCGGACCCCATTGATCAGATTAATAGGTATTTCTACTCTTTTCATTTTGCCATAACCTCTTCTAATAAGAAATACTTTATGAAGCAGCAGATGAAGAAAAATCCAAGTAAGATTTTGTGATATTCACCTATTTCTTTCATTCTCCTCCAAGGGGGGTAGGGCATAAATATCTTCCTCTTCCTTTCTCTGTACCTGCGAGAGGCTTGGAAATTCTTCATTCCTGTTATAAAAAAATTAAGTGACGCAATTATTGACTTGTATACAGATTAGTAAATGTAAAGACAACCAGACCTAACATTTCTGTTATAGTATATACCTATTGTTGCTCCCTGACAAGGCAGCTTTAACAGCTTGTCTCTTCAAAAAGGTTTTCAGCAACTTCTCATTTGTTTTCTTAGCCTCGCTCGCTGCTGTATCCTTCTTCTGTCTCCTTTTTGCCTTTTTTATAGATGAAAAAAAATTACTTTTTGGTTCAGTTTGACTAGTCAGGTCTGGTTCTTTATCCCACTTGCAAAATAATAGATACTTACAAGAGTCTGTTTCTTCAGCTGAGGTGCTTCACCATCAAACACAAAGATAGGCCGTATCCTGAAGAACAGAAGCTTACACAGACGATGGAATAAAGTGAGCAGATGAGCGTTTTGGATAGCATTCCCATGCCGATCTCTTGCTCCTTTCACTGCTTGATTTAACCAAATGCTGATATCTTAAGACATTGTTAAGGAAAAAGAAATACATATTTTGGGCTTATGGTCACACATAAAGATTATATTAAATCAGAACATACTGTTCAACCCACAAAATTCAGGTTTTTCGTCACTATATAGATTATATATTTTGTATAGATTCTTGCTGTTCATATTATAAAATGAATAGTAAAATATATACTGTATATACTAGAGTATAAACCGACCCAAATATAAGCCGAGGCCCTAATATCACCCCAAAAACCCAGGAAAGTTATTGACTCGACTATAAGCCTAGGGTGGGAAATACATTATCCCCCCCCCCCCCATGTCATCATCCACCCTGTCATCATCCAGACCCCCGTCATCATCCCCCCCCTCCTTCATCCTCACCGCTTGTCAATCCCTTCATCAGTGGTCTTGAACCTGCAGATGTTGCAAAACTACAACTCCCAGCATGCCCGGACAGCCATCAGCTGTCTGGGCATGCTGGGAGTTGTAGTTTTAAAACATCTGGAGGTCCGCAGGTTGAAGACCACTGCGGCCTTCGTCATCATCCAGACCCCCCCCCCCCCCCTTTAGTTTTCTACTCCCCTCCCCGGGAAGGAAGGGTGAGCTGGTCCGGGCCATCTATGCTGCAGGGACCGTCCGGTGGGGAGGGTTAGTCGTTCCGGGCTGTACATTTTCACCGGGAGGCCCTCTTCTCCGCTACGGGCCGGCCCCGGACTAGTGACGTTGCCTTGGCGACGACACACAGGGACGTTCAGGCGCAGGGACGTCTGCTGCGCATGAACATCCCTGTGCGTCGTCGTCAAGGCAACGTCACTAGTCCGGGGCCGGCAGGGAGCAGAAAAAGAGGGCCTCCCGGTGAAGATGGACAGCCCGGAACGACTAACCCTCCCCACCGGACTGTCCCTGCAGCATAGATGGCCCAGACCAGCTCACCCTAACTTCCCGCCGAGAGGAGGTGAATAGAAAACTAAAGGGGGGATGATGACGAAGGCTGCAGTGGTCTACAACCTGCCAACCTCCAGATGTTTCAAAACTACAACTCCCAGCATGCCCGGACAGCCGATGGCTGTCCAGGCATGCTGGGAGTTGTAGTTTTGCAACATCTGGAGGTCCGCAGGTTGAAGACCACTGAGAAGGGATTGACAAGCGGAGAGTTCACTCGAGTATAACGCCGAGGGGGGCGTTTTCAGCACGAAAAACTCGGCTTATACTCGGGTATATACGGTACTATTGAAACATTTGCTAGGAATAAAAACTATAACTTCCTAATATGGTTTATATACAAAACTTGTTTCTACTTCATACTGTATTTCTGACAGTAATGAAAATCTCCTCCTGTCCCTATATTACAAGGATACCAACAGCAAGGATTTTTCCTTCCAAAGTCTCTGGATTTACAGGTCTTCCAGAACATTCAAGAAGCTTCCAAAGTCCTTGAACTCCCATCCTGACAATATATGTGGGATGCTTACAGATTTACCTGCAAAGAAAGCAATAAAAAAAAAAAAAAAGGTTTCCACTTCTCTGTGTTATCTCATAGACATGTTTCTGCCCCTCTGTATGTGATGCAGACCCAGATGAGACCATAAGAGGCTTATGCATGCGGATAGTAAGGTTTGATACCACTACAACGCACAGTATGACACCAGTAAGGCACAGTACTGGGTAAGGTACAGATCTAATCATATGTGCACTATATGGCACTGTTTATCGAGGTTGGGTGGTATATGTCTGGTGTCCAGACACCATGTACCACTAATAATCTGGACACTTAAAGGGGTACTCCGGAGAAAACACTATTGTCATCAAGTCAACTTGTGACAGAAACCTATTTGGATTTGTAAATTACTTCTAGGTAAAAAGCTTCCAATTTTTATCAGCTGCTGTATACTACAGAGGAAGTCACGTAGTCTTTTCAATCAGACCACATTGCTCTCAGCCCCCATCAGTCTGTCTCAGGAACTGTCCAGAGCATAAACAAATCCCCATAACAAACCGACAAAGGAAGGAACATGTCTGACGGGAAACGCTACATGACTTCTATCAGCTGATGAGTACTGGAATGCTTGACTTGAAATAAATTTTCTCTGGAATACCAATTTAATTTCTATTGTATTAAAGTGGTTGTGTCATTAATATACATTTTTGACATGTTGTCCAGATATATCAAAAGTTTAGATCGCAGCAGGTCTCAGTGCTGAGACCAGCTGCGATCATGAGTAACAGCCAGCTAAAGTACATGGCAGCACACTTCACTCCCCGGCTGGCCTGCCGATCAGACTCATTTACTCCATTGTAGTCTACGGTGGCGTTTCCCAACCAGGGTGCCTCACACTGTATAAAAACTACAACTACAAGCATGTCTGGAGAACCAAAGGCGCCATGGTTGGGAAACAGTGGTCCAGGGGGTGAATGAGTTAGATTTGAGTGACAGCTGGGGAGTGAAGTATGGCTATAAGTCGCAATCTCAGGACTGAGACCTGGTGCAATCAAAACTTTTGACATATTGGGACGACAGGTCCAAAATTATTATTATTTTTTTTTATTACTGACAGTATTACTTCCCATTTACAGCAGAACTCAAAAGCTGTAAATGCACGGCTGTGCCTGAGACTAAAGGGCTTGTGCTGGAATTCTCCTGCCCAATATGACATCGGCACTGGAGTGCCAGACACTGGGTGGTCAGGTATCATGTAAATATCCCATTAGTTAGAATAGGATGCACTCACTAGGCACCTTGGTAATGCAACCACCCAGTGTACAAATGTATTTCACTATGCCCGATGTTAGATGGGGCGGTTGAGTATGCCTGGGCAAACGCTTTAACCCCATAATGTCATGATAAAAGAACAAGAAAAACAAGATAAAAACAGACTGTAAAGATCCTCACCAAGGTCGGGCCTGGAAAAAAAAAATTGTGGTTGAATAAAGATGTGAAATATATTTGACCAGACAGCATTGTTGGGTCCCATTCACACGGTGGAATTTCCAAATGGAATATGGTGGAAAAATTCAGTTTAGAATTCTGCTGCCCGCGCACAAGGCAGAATTACTGTAGCGCAAACAGCAAATTTCAGACTCCACAGAAAGAATGGACATGTACTGCAAATTCTTTCTGCGGAATCCACTCAATAATGCATTGCTGTCTATGGAGATAGCGCACCTCCGAGTGGTCGTAGCACCGGCTTGGTCTTCTGGCACAAGTTGCCTGCAGAATGTTTATCCTGAATTTTTCAGACAGAAATTCCGCCATGTGAATGGGGCCTTACTTTATTCCCCAGGGAATCATCAGTAATCACTAGTGACATACGGACTGGAGTCAGGGATGTGGAAATCCTATCGCCCGACGCCCGGGGCAAGTAGTTTTGGGCGCCGGGCAGGTGAATTGTTTATAGATTTAGCCCTGTATCGGGCTAGCAGGGACAGACAGACTTCCCCCTTATTTTTCTTTAATGTCGGTGTGAGGCGCAGGAGCCGATGGAAGTCTACACCTCACACCGGCCTCTGAGTGTATGGAGGGGGCGGCGGCCTCCAGCTGACTGCAGAGCCCCCTTATCTCCCCTCCCGGAGGATGGACGGAGCTCAGAAGACACAGCAGGGTGAGAGAAAGGACGTAGACAGCTCCGTGCACAGCTCCATCCCCCTGATCTGTCTCCACAGGACCTAATCCACCACGGGGCGGTTGCTAGTTTGCACGGGGAAAACACAGAGCAGGGGGGGTGAGCGGGGGGATGGAAATCTCACCTCACACCGGCCGGGACTACAGCTCTGATGGCGGCTCAGGTGAGGAGACCAAGAATGCAGGCGGCAGGAAGGGTGGTTGTATATGTATGGTGTGAGTGTATGTGTGATGTGTGTATGTAATGTATGATGGGGGGGGCAGCGGCAGGTGTATGTATGATGTGTGCATATGTATGGTGTGAGTGTATGTGTGTATGTAATGTATGATGTGGGGGGGGGCAGTGGCGGGGGGGGTGTATGTATGATATGGGGGCAGTGGCTGGTGCATGTATGATATGTGTATGCATGAATGTTTTGTATAGGAGCGGACTGTCACGTCGGGCATTAGGGCATTCGGGTCAGCTGCAGAGCTATAGGCTGCATCAGGGCATGCTGGGTGTTGTAGTTACTAACTGCTATTCCCAGTATTCCTTGACACAGACTATGGCTCTGCAGCTGACACAAACCAAAACTACAACTCCCAGCATGTTACACAATAACCTTAACTGTCCTACTATACAGTGCAACATGCTGCAACACCCACACAACCATAGGCTGTATGGTAACACATAAGTCCCTATTGAGATTGAAAAATAGTGATTAAAATATTTTAAAAAGTGCGTATACATGTGAATAAGCCCCTTTCCTAATAAAAGTTTCCAATTTTCTTTAAATAAAAATAATGTACAAAATAAACATAAGTGGTATCGCTGCATGTGGAAATGTCCAGGCTATTAAAATATAATGTTAATTAAACCGTACGGTGAACAGTGTAAATGTAAATAATAGTCCAGAATTGCTCATTTTTGGTCACTTCTTTTGAGAAATTTTTTATAAGGTGATCAAAAAGTTACATCTAGACTTATCTGGGCTCGGGTGTAAGAGGAGCTACAGCTCTCCCTCCCGCCACTAATATCCTGACATACTGCGATCACCTATTAAACCATTAGATCACCGCTGTCAGCAGTGTCTGAAGGGATCTTATATCCATCCCTGGTGGTCTAGTGGGGGGGGGGATCAGACTATTTTGGTTGAAATTATTTCATCAACCAGGACAAGTAGATTTTATTGAGGGACAAGTAGATTGTGTTCCGCTTTAGTCCCTTGGACACGTAGTTTTTTTTTTTAAATTTCCACACCCCTGAGAAGATCCATCATGTCCATCGCTGGCCGCTGCCACACGTAGAGGTCAGGCTAGGACAGGGTTTCCCAACCAGTTTGCCTGTTGCAGAACTATTACTACCAGCATGACTGGACAGTGAGTTGTAGTTTTGCAACAGCTGGAGGCTCACTGTTTGGGGGAACGCTGGACTAGGCCAATGTGAACCACAATAAAGAGACATTAGTTGTATTACACACATCTAGTAACAGTGACCACAGTATATAATAGCTGTAAATGTTATAGTGTTCCTCCCTGTGTATATAATATGCAATGAATGGAGAGTCACATTCATCACACACATAATGGAATGCTGATCTATAATGACATTCCACAGAACCCCTAGCCCTGGCCGATAGCCCCCTAGCCCTGGCCGAGAACCCCCTAGCCCTGGCCGAGAACCCCCTAGCCCTGGCAGAGAACCCCCTAGCCCTGGCCGATAGCCCCCTAGCCCTGGCAGAGAACCCCCTAGCCCTGGCAGAGAACCCCCTAGCCCTGGCCGATAGCCCCCTAGCCCTGGCAGAGAACCCCCTAGCCCTGGCAGAGAACCCCCTAGCCCTGGCCGATAGCCCCCTAGCCCTGGCCGATAGCCCCCTAGCCCTGGCCGATAGCCCCCTAGCCCTGGCCGATAGCCCCCTAGCCCTGGCCGATAGCCCCCTAGCCCTGGCAGAGAACCCCCTAGCCCTGGCAGAGAACCCCCTAGCCCTGGCAGAGAACCCCCTAGCCCTGGCAGAGAACCCCCTAGCCCTGGCAGAGAACCCCCTAGCCCTGGCAGAGAACCCCGTAGCCCTGGCAGAGAACCCCCTAGCCCTGGCAGAGAACCCCAATACCACGTAGTGAGAAGACAGAGGTGACACATACCTCCCGTGTCAGTCGCCAATACAGGGGGGACCCCCCACCCATGAACCCCAAACATTAATTTACAACGCACACACAGGAACTTACAACAGCAGCCGCATTATTGGCTCTTCCTGTATATCTATGCCTCATTGGTTTAATTCATCCCACGTGATTATCGGTGTGGCTGTGACTTCTGGGAAGTGTAGTTTTGCATTTGGAATAAATATCAATTAGGTCGCTGTGCCGGACTACAATATCCACAATCCAACATACATCCGATACATTAAAACAGCTGGAATAAACGAACGCCATCGGTGTAGACAAGACACACAGAGATTGGGTGCCATCTGCCCTGTGTATTTATTCTGCACAGCGCCATCTATAGGACGGGCTGACTTGTGTGTGTTCTTTGGACTTTGCGCAGTGTTCATGGTCCAGTACACCGAGCGCTATGATGGCCGGGCAGGTGACAGTGCTGAGTGGAGGATTATCTACCGAGCTGGAAGGTGCTGGATTTCTCATACAGGTGGAGATAGGTCCAGGATCTACTAATAATAATGATCTATTCATTGATGGATTCCTGGGGATCCTGTGTGTATTGCATTGTAGTTTATCTATCCCAGTGTTTTTCAACCAGGGTGCCTCCAGCTGTTTCAAAACTACAACTCCCAGCATGCCCGGACAGTCATTAGCTGTCCAGGCATACTGAGAGTTATAGTTTTGCAACAGCTGGAGGCACCCTGATTGGGAAACGCTGATCTATCCATAGACCCCCATGGCTCTACTGGACTTTGTAGCTTGCTCTTGTCCCGCCCAGGCTTTAAACAAGTATTTCCCAAGGGTTCCTCCAGCTGTTGCAAAACTTAAACTCACCGCATGGTCTGGCAGCCAAAGTTTCATGGCTTCAAAGGCAATGTTCACCTGATGTAAAATGTGCGGAAAGTCACATGCGGAAAACACATGCAGACATACGCACGTTGGAATTATCCAGCGGGTGCTAGGACCGCTCCAGAATGTGCTGCCTCATAGATGGCAATGCTTTTCGGAGTGAAATCCGCAAATAGAATAGACAGGACAACAACTGCCGCAAAAAACTCCATCTTGTAAACAGTGCAGCAGAATCTGCACAGAAATTCCGCCGTGTGAACATACCCTTATGCTTTGTTCACACGTTCGGAAAATGTGCGGCATTTCCGCACAGAATACGTGCTGTCGTGCAGAGTGAATGCTAGAAAGATGGGTTACTATCCACAAACAAAAAAGAACCAATTGTGTAAAATTAAATACCTTTATTAAACCTATATCAAAAGACATACACTTTAAAGATAGAACATTAAAACATAGCACATTCAGTAACAAGAACAGATGACTGGAGATGGTACAGGAGGTATAACACTACATGGAATACGGAGACAGGACCAGGAAATTAGTATAGTAAATTCTCTGAAAGATGACAAGGTATATAAAGAGGAGGGAATCAGAGATAAATAACTGACCTGAAAATAAACGTCCTGTAAACATAAAGCTGCAAACACCTAAAGACTATCCGCCATGCATGCTACCAAGTCCAACCCCAACGTACGTTTCGCATTGTGCTTCGTCAGGGGGCGTCTAGTAAAGATGGGTTACTATAAAGCTGCCAATAAGGGAATTACCAGCACATCATTTAACATATCCAGATTACTGTTAAAGGGGTTATAGGGGATAAGATGTCTGATCGCGGGGGTCCCGCCGCTGGTTACCCCCGCGATCTCGGCTGCAGTACCCCAGACATCCGGTGGACGGAGCGAACTTCGCTCCGTGCCGGATGACTGACGATGCGGGGCGGAGGCTCCCTCCCATACAAAAAAAGGTTGCAGCAGCACTCTTAGTCCAAAAATGGAGGCTCTTAGCGCACTTTTTGATCAAAACGTATCCCCCCCCCCATCCACCACGCGGAGGTGGCCTCATTTCGGATGGGACCCTAAAATACATTCTGAGCCTTACACTCATAACACTCACCTCTGCTGGGCATATAGCCTCTGACTAGATGACATGCTGGATCAATTATCAATTAAAATGCCTCCTGTGAAAAAGGGGAGTGGTGCACGGCTACAGAGGGTGCCATTGCCCCTAAGTTGCAAAAAAGAAAAATAGCCAGCACAACTACCTAATACACGGGTGCACGCTGCTGTGGCAAATACAGAGTATACAAAAAAAGAAGGTTGCAGCAGCACTCTTGGTCAAAAAATGGAGGCTCTTAGCGCACTTTTTATTTATCAAAACGTGTTCCCCCCCCCCACCCCCAAGGTAGTTGTGCTGGCTATTCTTCTTTTTGTTTTTTTTTGTGCTCCCTCCCATAGACTTGCATTGAGGGGCATGACCGTCACGCCATGAACCTCCAGCGCTGCACCCGATGCTGTAAACGGACACCAGGTGCAGCAGGGAGATTCACGGGGTCCCCAGTGGCGGGACCCCTGCGATCATACATCTTATCCCCTACCCTTTGGACAGGAAACAGAATTGGGGATTAGGCTCCTGACCCATTATCATATGTGAGTTCTGTTCCTGTTTCCTGTCCTGCGAATCAAGAGGCGGTCTCTCCATGGGTGCTGTCATGGGCGAAAGAAAGAACGTATTTCCTCGGAGTGCTACTTTTAATGGTACATTCACACTGTGGGATTTCAACTCGCGGAGATTCCATTCTGGCAGCCGCCACCAAAATACTTCGGCAGTAGGACCGCGCGGCACTGCGCCATCACTATTGACAGCTATGCAGTGCTCGGGGACTTCCGCGCAAAGAATGAACGTGTTCCTCCTTTGCGCAGTACAATTTAATTCCTCAGTGTGAACAGTTCTCGCAGAAGACCCGTTCACACTGATGTTTCTGTTCTCAGCACATTATCCTGATCGCGGAATTCTGCGGGAATTACATAGTGTGAACATAACCTAACAATCCAGGTTTATTAAAATGAAGGAGAATTTCAAATAATTCTAATTAATATGTGCTGCATCTCTTTCTTTTATTGTAGGGAGATCCACTTTGGAGTGCAAGACTTCTTCATACTAATCCTCAAGCTATTAAGACTGTACATACTAGGTAAGTTTATGTTAGGCGAACTAGATGTATCTACACTAAAGTGGATGTGCCAAACCATGTACATGAGGAGGTTGGGGGAGATAGCGGTCAGCTGAATGAATTTTCAGACCCCGGCTATTAAAGGTCTATAGAAAATAATTTCTATTTAAAAATCTCAAGCCTTCCAGTACATATCACAGTGCTTTCCAAACACTGTGTCTCCAGCTGTTGCAAAACTACAACTCCCGGCATGCCCGGACAGCCAAAGGCTGTCCGGGCATGCTGGGAGTTGTAGTTTTGCAACAGCTGGGGAGACACTGTTTGGAAAACACACACTTACCAGCTGCTGTATACCCCTGGAGGAAGTTATGTAGTCCTTCCAGTCAGACCTAATGGGTGGTGTTGTTGCCCATAGCAACCAATAAGATTGCTTCTTTCAGATGCCTTTTTTTTTATTATTTTTTAATAAATGAAAGCAATCTGGTTGCTATGGGCAACGACACCCCCTTCCTCTACACAGGTTTTAATAAATGCTCCCTGCTGCCACTAATGCGGGAACAAACCACCAATCCTCTTCTGCTCTAGACAGTTCCTGACACAGACAGAGGTGGCAGCAGCATTTCAATTGGACAGCATGGGAAAAAGTGGCATGTCACTCCCAATGAAAGCAATGGGAAATATGTGTTTTGTTTTTTATATTATTATTATTATACCCTTGTGGGTTCCCATGTGAAAATCATCCTGGTTTCCAAGTCAAAATGTACATATTTGTTTGCCCATTTGGACAAGGCCTAAAATATTCTTACCATCTTAAAGGAAACTTTTTTTCCATGACCCACGTCACCCCTTGCAACCAGTACTGTATACCATGAATAGTGACCTCTTGACAGGGATCGATTCTATGGTATGTTCACACGGGGGAATTTCCGTGCGGAATTCTGCAGATGAATTTGAACAGAATTTCTGCTGTAATTTACTTCAAATTGATTTGAATGGGATTCCACATTCCGTCAAAATAAAAGACTAGTCTTATAGTTTGCGGAATTCTGCGGCGGCATCCCATTGAAGTCAATGGGGCTCGAATTTCAGCGGAATTCTGTGTTTAGATAACTTTTTTGGAAATTCTGCTGTGTGAACATACCCTTGATCTTTGTATGTCAGAGGGAAGGAAACATACGATGTAGCTGACAACACACTTGTTGCGTATGTTTGTTTGTGTCCATTTCCTAAGGTGTCTGCTTAGGATTGTACTCACCATAGAGTTGCTGGGACACTGGCTTTTCTTTATTACAGCGTGCTTGTACAAGACCTACACCAGGTACGAAGAAACACAGGGAGCTGTGGATGGAAACAGGCAGGGGGTGGCGACTAGTTTCGCGTACATGGGCACTTCCTCTGGCTCGCACTGAGTGCGAGCCAGAGGAAGCGCCCACGTGCGCGAAACTGGTCGCCACCCCCTGCCTGTTTCCATCCACAGCTCCCTGTGTTTCTTCGTACCTGGTGTAGGTCTTGTACAAGCACGCTGTAATAAAGAAAAGCCAGTGTCCCAGCAACTCTATGGTGAGTGCGTTTTCCATCCTGTTTCACTATATTTTACTTACCTGCTATATACATTGGATTACTGCACCACCATCTGGTTCAGCCACAGGTACATTTGAGACTTGCCCACATGGACATTACTTGTTGCCATACGTTACTAGCGGTGCCAGACAAACCTCTTTCTTCGTCTGCTTAGGATTGCTTATTTTTTTCCAGCTTTCTAAAGAGTGGTGCTGATGTGCTGAGCACCGCAACATATCAGGCCAGTATTGAAGGATTTAAACAGCATCTTGGGTTGGACTTTGAAGAAGCTGCAAACCTTTTTACTGTAGCTGTACGTCAAGCAAAAGAAGCTGCTGAAGACTTCACAATGCAGTCCTCCGGTAAAAATAATTTTATCCCGTTTACTTGAGTTTACGTATATATAGAAATCTATATGAAGTATGGGAGCATCCAGAACTATGCATTTCCCTTGTCTTTCTACTGGACTTATTTGTGCACTTATTTCTTGACATAAAGAAAGTGCTTTGTAAATGATCTTAATTAAAAAAATCTATATTTGTATCTACAGCTCCAGACCAAGACAGCTGTGATAACAGACTACAAACAAACCTTGTGCTCATCCAGTATCTTGATAGCCTACTAAATGTAAAAAGTAAGGGACAGATGGAGTGGAGAATAACTGCAGGATCAGACTACACAAGGATTTTTTGTAGTCTGTTACCATAGAGACATACAGGTCTGTATAGGGCCTGAAGACCCAAAACGACATTTTATTAAAGGGGTTATCCAGGAATAGAAAAGCACAGCTAATTTCTTTCAAAAACAACTCCACGTCTGTCCCCAGGTTGTATGTGGGTTTTACAACTTGGCTCCATACACTTCAATGGAACGGAGCTGCAGAACCACACCAAACCTGGAGACAGACAGGGAGTGGTTTTTGAAAGAAAGTAGCTGTGTTTTTCTATTCCTGGATAACCCCTTTAAAAATGGTTGAACCTTACCTTTTGAATAGAGTTTTATAGAACTTTTATATGAATTTTTATCTGGATATTTTAGTTTAAAGGAGAAATGCGGCAGAATTCTTTAACTTTAACTCAACTTCTTACATTCCCCCGTTGCGTCGGCACTGCTCAACTCCGTGCTTCTTAGGCTCAAAATGAGTTCTTTACATGACAGTGCGCTCAGCCTATCACTGGCCAAGGTTAGACATAGCTGCTGACTGCAGTGTGACGTTTCGAGCCTAAGAAGCACAGAGCTGAGCAGTGCAGGAGGAACGGGACGCAGATACCGGAGCAACGGGGAACGTCAGAAGTTGAGTTAAGAAAAACAAAAAACTTTACGTTTTTTCAGCCCGGGCACAGGGGAACTTAAAACATTTCTGCTGCATTTCTCCTTTAACTGGCATGTTTAGTGTAAGTGATGGAAAGAACTACCGTAAATATTATGTAAGTAGAGGTGAATATAGTTTTGACCAGGCCCAAAAAATATTCTTGTGATTTAGTACATTTTAATAGGTCTGGTTCTTTTGTAGAAAAAAGAGAAATTTTAATTGCTGGATCAATAGGACCATACGGAGCATTCCTCCATGATGGTTCTGAGTACACTGGAAGTTATGTGAAGGACATGAGTATTCAGGTAAGTAAAGCCAATTTCCTGCTTCCCAGTTAAGGTTTAGTTTAATAATTTCTCTTGTATCACTTGGAGGCAGGAGTTGAAAGATTGGCATCGGATACAGATGATGTGCTTAGCAGCTGCTGGAATTGACCTGTTTGCTTTCGAGACAATACCCAGTCAGAAGGAGGCAGAAGCCCTTGTGCAGCTTTTAAGAGAGTTCCCAAATAAAAAAGCTTGGCTTTCCTATTCATGTCAGGTTTGTAATCCATAAACAGAACAATAGGGTTTGTATGCAATTATGACATCTGTCCATTATTGTAAAATTTATGTTGTATTTTTAAATGGGTTTTACTGTTTAAAAAACCCATTATTACAACTCTCGAATAAGTTCAGGTTCCTCATCTCAAGGCCAGAGTGGAGGATCTGCCCTGCCTTCTTTACATAGATTAGGATTTGACTGAAATGAACACTGTGTAATGCTTCATTTCCCCTGTGGGGGTGCTGCAGGGAAGTTGTATAAATACTGTAGATTTCGCCATAAATCACAAATGTTTGCTGGTGACAGCAGGGGACACTTTGGGAAGTTCATTGTCATAGGATCCTTTTAACGAAATCTGATTGGTTGCTATGTTAAACTGGTCAACTTTTCCTCAGCACAGGTCTTGATGAATCTACCCCACAGTCCTGTTTATAAAGAATAAATTTTGTTATTATTAATCTAGAGTGGGTCAGCGACAAGCTTCGGTGATACATTTGATGAAGCAATAAACGTGGCAGCAGGATCCAACCAGTTGGTGGCTATAGGGGTGAATTGCTGTTCACCTGCATTTGTTGGTCCACTCCTTACATCCGCCAACAAAAAGCAAGGTCGAAAGATTGACTGGATTATTTATCCGAATAGTGGAGAAAAATGGGACCACAACATGGGGTATGTAACTGAAGTATAAAATCAAGGTGGTTTTTTTTATTTTATTTTTTTTGACATACTGTATACTTTTTTTTTAGTATTTTAATGGAGAAATATTTAGTCAAATGTGTACTCAATCATTTTATTATATGATTTTAAGTAATGTGTGTATGTATGTGTGTGTATACTAGCTGAGTACCCGGCGTTGCCCGGTTTTTGTTTTTTCCTTTCTAATCCTTGTTGGGGAGGAAAATCAACAAAGGAGGAAGCTTTTGACTTCATATTCCATCCTCATATATTGTCATATGCCGTCCACCTATCGCGACCTCCTATCGCGTCCCGTCTTTGTGAGATGGGGTGTGGCTTGCAAGCCGGACTGACACATTCACCAGGAGATGCAGAGTGGAGCTTGTGGAGTGAGGTACTGGAAGTCCCATATACTCGCATGGGACTTAAAACAAAAACCCATCTTTTATGTAAGGGTTAATTTAAATATCATATATTTTTATTTGACATATAAGTAATATGTTTTATTGAAACAGGTATTATTGAAATATCTCCAGCCGTACGGAAGTTATGTGGGAAACATACATTTCCCATTGATTTGCATGGGACTTCAAACAAAAACCCTGACCCTCACAAATGGGGGTAGTTAAGGGTTAAATGAACTATACTATATTTTAAGTGGACATATAAGTAACATGTGACCAAGTATTATCGAAATATCTCCAGTCGTTTGGAAGTTATGCAGTAACATATTTTTCCCATAGACTTGCATGGGACTTTAAACAAAAACCCTGACCCTGGCATATGGGGGGAAGTAAGGGTTAAATTACCTATCCTATGTTTTTTGTTGACATATAAGTAACGTGTGCCAAATTTCATGTTAATTTCCTCAGCCATTTGGTCGTGATGCTGGAACACACACACACACACACACACACACACACACACACACTGGGGGAGATTTATCATTATTTGTCTATTGTAGACAAAATTCTACCCCTTTACACTCTTGTCTATTGTACACACTTGCTCAGAATTTACTAATGCTGTACACTCCTTTGATAAATCTTGTGCAAATATAGAAACGCCCCCCCCGCTCTACTGTGCACTCCTTCTCTACCTCACAGGAAAAGTGGACGTAGGGATTTTGTTCTTTGAGGCCAGGATTCCATTGAGGTTTTTTGTGCATCAGCAAAAAACGCCAGAAAAACTGTCCCAGCTTTTTCCTGCGTTTTGTCAGGTTTTTTTTGCGTTTTATTTTCTTGCGTTTTTTTTATTTTTTTTCGTTTTTGCTGGTGTGTGGAAACAAAAAAAAATTTACTAAGCTTTTTATTTTTTTTCGAAATGTAGATACCTGAATGCGGAGGACTATGTCAAATTTGGTGGATTGCGTCGATGAACAGCATTATGCTTTTTTTATGTCAATAAAAGGGTTAATAAGGACTGTGGGGGAGTGTTTTTTTATTTTTATATATTTTTTTTTCAATGTGTTGTGTTTTTATAATTGAATTTTCAGGCTTAGTAGTGGAAGACGTCTTGTAGACAGAATCCATTACTAAGCTGGGGCTTAGCGTTAGCCCCCAAAACAACTAGCGCTAACCTCCAATTATTACGCCGATACCCACCGCCACAGGGGTTCAGGGAAGAGCTGGTACCAACAGGCCCGGAGCGTAAAAAATGACGCTCCTGGGCCTAGGCGGTAACAGGCTGGCATTATTTAGGCTGGTTGGTGTCTGGCTGATACTGAAAAAATGAGAGAACCACACACTTTATTTATTTATTTATTTATTTATTTATTTATAAAAAAAAAACACGCATAGGGTTCCCTGTATTTTCAGTATCAGCCAGATACCAACCAAGCAGCAACAGCCTGACGTTACCAGGGTGGGCGAGGACCATTGTTACTGGCCCTCCCCAGCCTAAATATCACCAGCCTGTTACCACCTAGACCCAGGAGCGCCATTTTTGATGCTCCGGGCCTGTTGGCTCTGGCTCTTCCCGGCACCCCTGTGGCGGTGGGTACCGGGGTAATAATTGGAGGTTAGCAGTAGCTGATTTTGGGGCTAACGCTAAGCCCCGGCTTAGTAATGGATTCCGTCTATAAGACCGCTTCTACTACGAACCCTGAAAATTAATTAATAAAAAACATTGAAAAAACACATTGAAAAAAAAAGTTTAAAAAAAAAAAAAAACTCCCCCACAGCCCTCGTTAACCATTTCATTGAAATAAAAAAAACGCTGGTCATCGTCGCAGTCCTATGCATTCATGTATCTGAAATGAGAAGAAAAAAAACAAGAAAAATGGGTTAGTAAATTTTTTGCTCTCCCCTGGGAAGAGCGCACATAATGCAGCGTGTTCCTAAACAGGGAGCCTCCAATTGTTGCTAAACTACAACTCCCATCATGGGGGGGGGGGGGGGGGGGCTGTAGTTAAGCAACAGCTGGAGTCTCCCTGTTTGGGAACACACTGCCAGAAAGGCTCTGTTCCCATTATGCAAAACGCATAATGTGAACAGAGATCTGTCCCTCTGCCCTTGGACTACTACTCCTATCATGGGACAGAGTCTGTCCCATGATGGGAGTAGTTGTAGTACCGCAGCGCTGCTGAGGGATGGTACTTGCACATTCCCCGGCTGTGGGACTTTTAGGACTACTACTCCCATCATGGACAGACCTCTGCCCATGATGGGAGTTGTAGTCCAGGGGCTGAGGTGCAGATCGCACCGGGTCATTCTGTAGAGACCCGCTGCGATCCGCATTTAAGTTAACAAGTCGGTGGTACATGCGGCTACATCGCGCTGCCGCCAGCTCCTGTATACATGCGGCTACATCGCACTGCCGGCTCCTGTAAACACTGTCATAACTCATAATCCCCGCCGGGAGACGGGAGCTCTGATTGGTGAATAGCTATTGACCAATCAGAGCTCCTGTGTTCCGGCGGCGGGGATTGTGAATTATGACAGTGTGTATAGAAGTCGGCGGGCAGCGCGATGTAGCCGCATGTACCGCCGGCTTGTTAACTTAAATGCGGATCGCAGCAGATCATTCTCTTGAGATCCGCTGCATTCCGCATTTATTAACTATACAAACCGGCGGTACATGCTATAAAGTCCTATAAAGTCCCGCAGCCGGGGGATGCGCAAGTGCCATTCCTCAGCAGCGCCGTGGTACTAAAACTACTCCCATCATGGGACAGACTCTGTCCCATGATAGGAGTAGTAGTCCAAGGGCAGAGGGGAAGATCACTGTTAGAGATGAGCGAACTTACAGTAAATTCGATTCATCACGATCTTCTCGGCTCGGCAGTTGATGACTTTTCCTGCATAAATTAGTTCAGCTTTCAGGTGCTCCCGTGGGCTGGAAAAGGTGGATACAGTCCTAGGAGACCCTTTCCTAGTACTGTATCCACCTTTTCCAGCCCACCGTAGCACCGGAAAGCTGAACTAATTTATGCAGGAAAAGTCAGCAACCGCCGAGCCGAGAAGTTTGTGACGAATCGAATTTACTGTAAGTTCGCTCATCTCTAATCACTGTAGATCACTCTGCTGCGATCTGCATTTATTAACTATACAAGCCGGCGTCCCATGCGGCTACATTGCGCTGCCCGCCGGCTACAATTCTTATCATTCATAATCCCCGCCGGGAGAGGGGAGCTCTGATTGGTTAATAACTTTTCACCAATCAGAGCTCCCGTGTTCCGGCGGCGGGGATTATGAATTATGACGGTGTATACAGTAGCCGGCGGCCAGTACAGTGTAGCCGCATGTGCTGTCGGCTTTTACAGTTAATAAATGCAGATCACAGCGGGTCTCTGGATAATGACCCAGTGCGATCTGCACCTCAGCCCCTGGACTATAACTCCCATCATGGGCAGAGTCTGTCCATGATGGGAGTAGCAGTCCTTACTGTCCCAAAATAGACACTTTGGTACGTGTCCTCCGAGGTGGTGTATATATGTGCAAGAAAGTTGCTTTTGCGCATTTAAAAAAAAAAAAGTAAATAAATTCTATTCTACAGTAGAAAGTTCTCTATGGTAAACTTAACCATAGACATGGCTATGAAAAATTCTATCAGATTTTACGCAAAAAAAATGCGCAAAAAACCTCTTGCGCACATTTTTGCACCAAAAACTCTATATACAATGATAAATTGCCCTCATTGAGTTTTATATATATATTACTTTTTAAAATATATATTTTCTTTATTTCTCTTCCCCGTATAGCTGGCAAGGCACAAATACAGATAAAGCACTCTCTGAATATGCATTAGAATGGGTTCAACTTGGTGCAAGATGGATTGGTGAGTAGTCAAGTCACGATAAAATGAACCGTGGCTCGTACCATAGTGTATCCTCCTCCTGTTCTTACATGGATTGAATCATTTGTCAGGCTGCAACAATTAACCCCTTAAGGACCCATTTTGGCCTTTATTTATTTTAAATCAACTGGTGCCAGAAAGTTAAACAGATTTGTAAATTACTTCTATTAAGAAATCTTAATCCTTCCAGTACTCATTGGCTGCTGAATACTACAGAGGAAATGGTTTTCTTTTTGGAACACAGAGCTCTCTGCTGACATCACGAGCACAGTGCTGTCTGCTGACATCTCTGTCCATTTTAGGAACTGTCCAGATTAGCATATGTTTGCTATGGGGATTTTTTTCCTACTCTGGACAGTTCTTAAAATGGACAGAGATGTCAGCAGATCCCTGCGGCATCTGTATTGATCACGGCATCTGAGGGGTTAATGGCACACATCAGCGCGATCGCTGATGTGCACCATTACCGGCAGGTCCCTGGCTGCTAATAGCAGCCGGGACCTGTGACGCATGACCCAAGCATCGGTCCGATGCTCGCGGTCATGTACAGGATGGGAAATGTATTTCCTGTTGCATTAAGTACCACTGCACCAGGACGTACATTTATGTCCTGCATCGTTAAGGGGTTAATCAATATTATTATTGATAAGACTCAATAATGGAAATCTTTGTCGTCCATTTCTATTATCAATTAATTGGTTATTAGGGGCATGGCCTAACATTACTACTTTTCCCTGCCTTTCAGCCCCTCAGTCTACCCCTAAATTTCCTCTTCCATCTCCCCTCACCCTCCAGTGTCCTTTTTGAAGATTCTGCTGGCCTGCAACATCTGCGACCTACCCTCAGCTCGAAGACCACGGCCTGGAGTGCAGCCGGGAAGCTGGCGCAGCCTCCTTGTCCTCTGCGCCTCTGGTCACAGTTGTGCAGTTGCCCATAGCAACCAATCAGATTCCTTCTTTCATTTTTCACAGTCCTCTTTAAAATGAAAGAAGAAATCTGGTTGCTATGGGCAACTGCACAACTCTTCTGTAATCAAGTTCTCCGTCTTGTGCAGGGAGGACGGCCATAACTAGGGTCTTTAAACTGCCCCTTCGCCCCTGCATTGAGGCTCATAGGTTAACCCTTCAGATATTGTTCCCTCTATTTTTCTGTTTACCCTTTCTGTTAACCCTTCAGTTGCTGACCCTTCGCTCTTACCCTCTGTTAAAGGGGTACTCCGGTGAAAACCTTTTTTCTTTTAAATCAACTGGTGGCAGAAAGTTAAACATATTTGTAAATTACTTCTATTAAAAAATCTTAATCCTTCCTGTACTTATTAGCTGCTGAATACTACAGAGGAAATTATTTTCTTTTTGGAATGCTCTCTGATGACATCACGAGCACAGTTCTCTCTGCTGACGTTATTATAATAATAATAAAGCTTTATTTATTGTTGTCCTTAGTGGGATTTGAACCCAAGTCCCCAGCACTGCAAGGCAGCAGTGCTAACCACTGAGCCACCATGCTGCCCTTAGCATACATCTGCTATGCACGGTTGCTAAAATGGACAGAGATGGCAGCAGAGAGCACTGTGCTCGTGATGTCATCAGTGTTCCAAAAAGAAAGGAATTTCCTCTGTAGCATTCAGCAGCTAATAAGTACTGGAAGGATTAAGATTTTTTAAATAGAAGTAATTTACAAATATGTTTAACTTTCTGCCACCAGTTGATTTAAAAGAAAACGGAGTACCCCTTTCACCGGAGTACCCCTTTAACCCTTTAGGTGCTGTCCACTTCCTCCTGTCCTCCCATTAACCCTTCCTTAGTCCCCCTAATCCCATTTTTTTTTTATCCGATTGATCGAGCCAGTAATTGGCTAATCGATTTTACAAATAATTGATAGCAGCAGCCCTAATATATAGTGTATGTTTTAAACCATGAAGGGGAGGGCCCTTTTATTCTGTTAAATTGTAGAACATGTCATTTTTTGCTTCAAGTGCATTTAGTAACATGCAGAAGTGTATGGAAGACAGCTTTTATCTCCCTAGTAGTAATTATCTTGGATGTAAATTTCAGTTCAAATGGTCTTGTTGTCTGGGTTGGAAATATCATGCATTGCATAGTTCAGTGTTTCCCAACCAGTGTGCTTCCAGCTGTTGCAAAACTACAATTCCCAGCATGCCTGGACAGCCGTTGGCTGTCCGGGCATGCTGGGAGTTGTAGCTTGGCAACATCTGGAGGCACACTGGTTGGGAAATACTGGCATAGTTCAGGCTCCAGTTTACTGAAATAGTTAAATCTCTTGTGCGATGTGTTAGCATTTAGTATTCCATGTCTATTTATCTTGGCAGGAGGCTGCTGCCGGACCACTCCAACAGATATTGCAAGTATTCGAGACATTTTGCGGGTGAATCATTTCTGATAATTTCTCCTTTTACTAATAAAGATCTCAGTTTTTACACATTTTGTGTGTTTTGGTGGTAATTGACACACACATAATAGTTGTATAGTTTTTCATTTTATAAGTTTTGCAATCCACAACAATACAGTGTTTTGTTGATATTAGTAATTGGTATTGTAGGCTTCAGTATTGGAACCATAAGGCCATGTTCAGATGTGACAGATTTGCTGAGAAAAAATCAGCACAGTTTTAGGGAAAATTGCAATGACAAATTATGTTTTCGTCTAGGTTCACACTAAGGAATTCCTAAGTGGAATTCCGCTTTCAGATTCCGGTCCAGCAGAATCCCATTTCTTTAAATGGGATTCCTCTGCACAGTGCACATTGCGGAATTTCCTTGACAGTCTGCTATGCTGAAATTTCACTGCTGAAAGAATGATCTTGGGATACATTAGCATCTATGGGGACTGCAATGTACAGCACAAACATCTGCTGCGGCAATCCTAATTTAGACCTCAGCCGAAATAATTAACATTCTAATTCTTTTGGCAGTATCAACTCGGAAATGCACTGTTGTCTATAGAAATGGCGCATTTCCGAACAGTCCTAGCCCGGTACGTGTGATGTCCGCCTGTGTTTTATGGGCGAATATTCTGAAAATATACTGACTTGTGAAAATTGGCCTTAGGCAGTATTGTTAAAGGGGTACTCTGGTGTTTAGTTTTTTTTTTTTTTTTAAATCAACTGGTACCAGAAAGTTAAACAGATTTGTAAAGTCTTAAGTACTGGAAGGGTCATCAGCTGCTGTATATTCCACAGGAAGTTCTTTTCTTTTTTAATTTCTTTTCTGACCACAGTGCTCTCTGCTGACACCTCTGTACATGTCAGGAACTGTCCAGAGCAGGATAGGGTTGCTATGGGGATTTGCTCGTGCTCTGAACAGTTCCCGACATGGACAGAGGTGTCAGTAGAGAGCACTGTGGTCAGACAGAAAAGAAATTTAAAAAGAAAAACTTCCTGTGGAGCATACAGCAGCTGATAAGTACTGGAAGGATTAAGATTTTTAATAGAAATTATTCACAAATCTGTAACTTTCTGGCACCTGTTGATTTAAAAACAAAATATATATTTTCCACCGGAATACCCCTTTAAATCTGGGCTACTGTGTTTCCTTGATGACTGGTTTGAAAAACAATGACTTGTACTACATCATCAAAAAGGCAAGACAACAAATGGGCATCTTATATCTTCTGATAGTCTAGACCAGGGGTCGGCAACCCGCGGCTCTTTTACACCTTTGCCGCGGCTCCGTCACCCTCATTCCGGGACAATGCAGTGTCCCGGAATGATCTGAGCCCGTGAGCCGCCGTCACGGCATAGTTGGTTTTACTTACCTGCCCTGGTGCCATCGGAGCGGAGTCTCTTCTTCCGGGGCCGCGCGGATCCTCACTGTCATGTGACAATGTAACGTCACATGACAGTGACGTCGCCGGCCTGCGCCTCAGTCGAAGAGCGCCGCTGGGAGAGGAAGACGCCACGCAAGGAGCTGGTGAGTATGTAAAGTACATTACTCACTTGACAGCGGGGCGTTAACCCCTCACTCCTCGGCAGCGTTAATGCTGCCACGGGGTTAGGGGTTAACGCTACCGCTGCCATGGGGTGAGGGGTAACTTAACCTCTCACCCCATGGCAGCGGCAGTGTTAACCCCCCTCTCCCCAGCCCATCCCAGGCCTGGGCCCCAAAAAAAAAGCCCACCCCAGGCCTGGGCCCAAAAAAAGCCCACCCCAAAAATATATTTTACATTGTTAAGTGAAAGTCCTTTTTCTTCTTCAGATTGACAGCTGACTGCACGATCCTGTATATATAGCATTAAGGTAAGAAACAATATATGCAGTGTTATATTTGTTTTACGTGTCGCAATGGTTTTGCGGCTCCCAGTTTTTATTTTTTTTTCTTCGAAAACGGGTCCAAGTGCCTCTTTTTGTCTTAAAGGTTGCAGACCCCTGGTCTAGACTATCCAGTGGACACAATGTTGGCCTGTGAAAGTATTTATAGGTTGGTTTGTTTGTTTTTATTTTAGCTGAAGATCGTGAAAACATTATCATTTGATAATAAGCATATTATCTTATTGACAACCATAGATCAAGTTTTACTTTTATTATTTCCATTCTGAAAGAAGAAGACATGTAAAGTCAGGGTCTTGCTTTTTATGGTTTTCATAAGAAGGAAAAAAAATACAGTATAAAAAAGGAAACTGATACAGTAACCAAGTACAACTACAAAAGTAGAAAATAAGTTTTTACTAGTAAGTAAAGTCAGATTTGAGTTCAATAAATTGGATATTCTAGTGGAAATATCACACAAACAGTTTTTTAATGGTGACTACTTTTTATGTGGAAAGATTTATAAAAGTCCACATACAAGTCTGTGAATGGAAAATAATCTGTTTATTCCTTGACCAAAATGTCTGGGTGACAAATGAAGAGTCCTCTAATCTTCACCAGGAAACCATGCAATTTAATGTCATGCTCGGTAACAATATCATTATATAGAATATATTCACACAATTCTGGCCTGAGTCAATGTCAAATGAGTTATTATATTACAAGTGACAGATGTGCTTATCTGCTGCCTGATGAATCACAGTGTAAAGAAAATATGATGCCCATATTCTGATGTGTATGTGGCCTGAAACCATTGGGATTGGGTTCTATACTCCAGATTATAGGCATTTCAGATGCTTGAACTGGCTTTCTGCAACCAGCTGCAGTGGTTTTCCTCCTTACGCGCAATACTGATGTCTTAGGCTAGGTTTCCACACAGCACAGCTTTTTTCTGGTGTGTTTTTTATCATTTTTATTTTATTTTTTAAAAACTGGCACTGCAGTTTTTGAGCCAAAGCCAGAAGTGTGTTCAAAAGGAATGGAAAATATACCGTACTTCTCCTTCCTACTGGATCCACTTCTGACTTTGGCTCAAAAACTGCAGTTTCCCCATCCTGGAGTACTTTAAAAAGATGAGAAAGGCCTGTAATTTTCATCATAGGTATACCTCGACTATGAGAGACATAATAAGAAAAAAATCCATAAAATCACATTGTCTGACTTCTAAAGAATTTATTTGCAAATTATGGTGGAAAATAAGTATTTGGTCACCTACAAACAAGCAAGATTTCTGGCTCTCACAGATGTGTAACTTCTTCTTTAAGAGTCTCCTCTGTCCTCCACTCGTTACCTGTATTAATAGCACCTGTTTGAACTTGTTATCAGTATAAAAGACACCTGTCCACAACCTCAAACAATCACACTCCAAACTCCACTATGGTCAAGACCAATGAGCTGTCGAAAGACATTAGAAACAAAATTGTAGACCTGCACCAGGCTGGGAAGCTGAATCTTCAATGGGCAAGCAGCTTGGTGTGAAGAAATAAACTGTGGGAGCAATGATTAGAAAATGGAAGACACACAAGACCACTGGTAATCTCCCTCGATCTAGTGCTCCATGCAAGATCTCACCCCGTGGTGTCAAAATGATCACAAGAATGGTGAGCAAAAATCCCAGAAACACACGGGGGGACCTAGTGAATGACCTGCAGAGAGCTGGGGCCAAAGTAACAAAGGCTACCATTAGTAACATACTATGCCAGGGACTCAAATCATGCAGTGCCAGATGTGTCCCCCTGCTTAAGCCAGTACATGTACGGACGGGCCTGTCTGAAGTTTGCTAGAGAGCATTTGGATGATCCAGGAGAGTATCGGGAGAATGTCATATGAAACCAAAGTAGAACTTTTTGGTAAAAACTCAACTTGTCGTGTTTGGGGGGGAGAGCGAATGCTTAATTGTATCCAAAGAACGCCATACCTACTGTGAAGCATAGGGGGGAAACATCATGCTTTGGTGCTGTTTTTCTGTTAAGGGACCAGGACAACTGATTCGTGTAAAGGAAAGAATGGGGTAATTTATTGTGAGATTTTGAGTGAAAACCTTCCATCAGCAAGGGCATTGAAGATGAAACGTGGCTGGGTCTTTTAGCATGACAATGATCCCAAACACACCACCCGGGCAATGAAGGAGTGGCTTCGTAAGAAGCATTTCAAGGTCCTGGAGTGGCCTATCCAGTCTCCAGATCTCAACCCCATAAAAAACCTTTGGACGGAGTTGAAGGTCCGTGTTGCCCAGTGACAGCCACAAAACATCACTTCTCTAGAGGAGATCTGCATGGAGGAATTGGCCAAAATACCAGCAACAGTGTGTGAAAATCTTGTGAGACTTAAAGAAAACGTTTGATCTCTGTTATATACCCTTTGTTGGCAATGACAAAGTATTGAGATGAACTTTTGTTATTGACCAAATACTTATTTTCCACCATAATTTGCAAATACATTTTTTTAAAATCAGACTGACATTTTATGGATTTTTTTTCTCATTATGTCTCTCATAGTTGAGGTTTACCTATGATGAAAATTACAGGCCTCTCATCTTTTTATGTGGGAGAACTTGCACAATTGGTGGCTGAATAAATACTTTTTTGCCCCACTGTATGTGCACTATATGTTGACCCCCATTGGTTAGCAACTTATCACCTGTCCTATGGATCATCCACAAAGCGTTAGGCCAAGCAAACTCAGAGTGGTTCTGCCGAGCGCTGTATCGTATACAAATACCTTATTATATGATGATTGGTTCATAACTTAATGCAGAAGTGCCTCAAGAAATGACGTCCATACTAAGAATTTGCAGCAGGAGCTCCATGACCTTTCAATGGTCAGCATCTGAACCAAGTCTAATATTAAGTGTTGTAAAGCACAGGTATCTAGGAAACATGTTACCTCGAGTGTTGAACCATGTTTCATTAGCTAAAGTTATGATGGATGAATCTAGGTTTGGCAAATGCATAGAAAATGCTACCTACTGGAATCCATAGCGCTCATTGTAAAGTGTGGTGGAGGACGGAGAGTTTTATGGAGCGTTTTTTTGTTTTTGTTTTTTTAGGATTTCCAGTGAGGAGACATGTCAATGCAACAGCATAAAAATAAATTTTTAGAAATATGAAAAGTATACTTCCAGCTTTATGGCAAAACTTTGGGGAAGGCCTATTCCTGTTCCAGCATAATGCTGCTGAGTGAGGTCCAGAGGTGCAGTTTGTGAGCCAGACCATGCAACATACTTCAAAATGTTGTAGAAAGCCTTCCCTGAACTATGGAGGCTGTTATAGCTGCAAAAAGGGGCCAAACTCTGCATTGCTATCTATGGTTTTGTAGTAAGATGTCTAACAAATTTGGATTTCATAGGCAGGGGTTTCACGAGTGAGTGATGCAATATCACAAACAATTTCTGTTGTTTGAGACCCTAGGTTGCTATGGTGTCGGGTACAAAAATTTCAAGGGATTGTCCATTTAAAAAATCACTTTAAGTTATCAGGTTACTCAGCTTTACATGCACTTTAAAATAACCTATCCAGTTCAGATGCTAGTCTTCTTAAGCTAAAGCCATGGATTAAACTGGCTCCTATGTATACCTCATATGCTCTGCAAGTATAATAAAATACTACTATCCCTGCCATCTGACATTACATGAACATACTCTAGATCAGGCATAGGCAACCTTCGGCACTGCAGATGTTTTTTTGACTACATCTCCCGTGATGCTTTGTCAGCACATCTGCAGTGCCGCAGGTTGTTCCCATACCTGCTCTAGATTGTCCACATTAAAACATGACGGCCATTGCAGGGTTTATCTTATTATGTTGTATTTCTTCCTAGAGATTCTACACCATTTCAACATAGTGTTTATTGAGACACAAGCTTGAGAGAGAAAAAATTGAGTGATTTTCCCACAGCAACCAATCACAGCTCAGCTTTCAGTTTACCAGAGCTCGTTAGCTGAGCAGTGATTGGTTGGTTGCTGTAGGAAAATCACTCTATTTTTTTCGTTGTCTGTGAAGGGTCAAATAGATATTGGGAAGCTGCTCAAGTGCAGTGAGCTCTCTCTACCTCCTTGACTGATATGCATGGCTCAGCCGCCTTTGCCATTGGTTCCAAGGGCACTGCATGATAAATCTCCATAATGAAGGCACTGGCCTCAACCACAAACAAGCCCCGCACGGCAGTGTAAAAGATTGCTGCTTGCATATGCCCTGCATTTTAATCAATGAGGGGGGAGGAGCGAGGAGGCATGCCAGCCTGATGCACTTGAACAATTGTCCTGGATGACATAGTGGTTTTATAAAACATTGACAGCTTTACCAAAGATTACATTCTCCTTGTTGCATATTCAGCTATATGACACTGTCAGCAGCTTGGTTCATATATGAGAGCTGACAGATTCCCTTTAAATCACACCAACCTTTTATTGCTGGTTTTTGCATATTCACATCTTGACCACCTTCACCAGTGACTGCAGTGCGCACTTACAATTTAGTATACGAAAACCTAAAAGCATCTTACAGCCGTGATGTTGATAGGTCACACATCTCTAGTGATGAATGTGTCACTGATGATATAACTGAGTATCTGGAAATGGTTGTACTCCTCTAAATATGATCTGCAGAAATAGGGGAGGTATATTCGTGTACTTCAGTTCACACCTCTGGAATGTATGTGCTCCAGTCCCGCATGATTGCTATGGGCCTTAATAAGAATGGTGGACTTTACTAGTGTTTTGGGAGCTTCCAGATTAGTCAGTTCCTTCCCCATCTGTGTCACTTTCTGGAGATCCGCTACCCCGTCTCTCACTAATATTTCGTATTCTTTTCCATGCGAGCTCTTGCTGAAAGCTTGCACTGAATGACCTCCCTAAACGCCCATGCAGTTTCTTCGAGACATTATCTTCACTTTCCGATTTAGGAATTCTTCGTGCATGACCAGGAGGTTGAGGTTCAGGTCTCAGATTTCCAATCTGCAAGGTCCAGGGACCAAATCTCTGCCAGCTAAGTCTTTGAAATGCCAAGAGACAGTGAAGATTTCCCCCAGCCTGAAAAATAGAGGGGGACATTTATAAAGGGACTTAGAGCTCTTTTTTTTTTTTTGCTTACAAAAGTCGCATAAAAAGTCGCATTTGTGCCTAAGCAATTTTTTGTGTGAGTTTTGGCAGTAAGCAAAAATCTACAAAAAAGCTTACCATAGCAAATTTCAGTTTTCACTTTGCAGTGGTCAGGGATTTATCAAGTGCGAAAGTCGCACAAAGTCACAACCGCCTCCAAAGCTGCGTAAATGTAAGGCAGCATGGACCTGGCTTACAAAACTTGCTCTGGAGAGCAGAATCTCATATTTCCCGTCAGGAGCAGAGATCACGGCACCTGTGGGAAATATGAAATCACAGCTGCATATAGGAGCCCGGGCACCTGCTCCTCTCATATCTCCCCTCCCACAGCCCCCCCCCCCCCTATAAATCACATATCTACCCACCCCCACTCTTCTCCCCTGCAATCATAACCCACCGCCACTCATCTTCCCCCTGTGCTGCCGCAGCTCTTGCTGCCGCTGTTCATCTCACACCCGCACTAACTGTTGCAAGACTACAACTCCCAGCATTCCCTTACAGTGAGAACATGCTGGAAGTTGTAGTTGCAATTCTTGGCGGGTGGTTGATGCAGACCGGTGGCCGGGGCAGCAGAGCTGGTCGGCTCCCAGAAATATGAAACTACACTGTAATTTCATATTTCATTCTTTCCCGGGTGTCGTAATTTTAACACCAGGGTGCCTCAAGCTTTTTCTAAACAACTACAACTCACATCATAGAAGTTGTAGTTTAGAAACGGGGTGCCTTTAGCTGCTGCTAAACTACAACTCCCATCATGGGAGTTGTAGTTTAGCAACAGCTGGAATCTTGCTGTTCCTAAACTATCATGGGAGTTGTAGTTGAGGAACAGTGAGACTCCAGATGTTGCTAAACTGGAGGCTCACCGTTGCAGAATTAAAACACCCATCATTCCCAGACAGCCAAAGGCTGTCTGGAAATTATGGGGTTGTAGTATAGCAACAGCTGGAGGCTCCCTGTTTGGAAACACTGCTTTAAGGGCATTCTCCCAAAGGGAGAGCCCTATAAATGTACTAACTTATTTTTGTGTTTTTTTCTTATCATTTTAAGATCTGTATATGCAGAGGACCGCTTCGGATTCGGAGGACTACAATGATGACCCACGTTTTTTTTGTTTGTTTGTTTTGTAATAAAAACAAAATGGTTAAAAGTGTACTCCCCTGGAAAACATTTTTTTCTAAATCCGCCAGTGCCAGAAAGTTAAACAGATTTGTAAATTACTTCTATTTAAGAATCTTAACCCTTCCACTACTTATCAGCTGCTGTATTTTCCAGAAGAAGTTCCTTTCTTTTTGAATTTCTTTTCTGTCTGACCACAGTGCTCTCTGCTGACACCTCTGTCCATGTCAGGAACTGTCGGAGCAGGATAGATTTCTTTGGGGATTTGCTCCTGCTCTGGACAGTTCCTAAAATGGATAGAGGTGTCAGCAGAGACCACTGTGGTCAGACAGAAAGGACATTCAAAAAGAGAAGAACTTCCTCTGGTAAATACAGCAGCTGATAAGTACTGGAAGGATTAAGATTTTTAAATAGAAGTCATTTAAAAATCTGTTTAACTTTCTCCCACCAGTTGATTTAAAAAAATATATATATTTGGAGTACCTCTTTGGAGTACCTCTTTAACGAGAGCTTGTAGGGGAGTGTTTTTTGGAATAAAAGGTATTTTTTTTAACGTGTTTTTTTTTTCTCTTTACAGGCTTAGTGGAAGCTGTCTTAGGCTGGGTTCACACCACGTTTTCTTAAATACGGTTCCCGTATACGGTTTGGAGGAGGGGGGCGGGGCTTAATCGCGGCGCCCGCACTCAGCCGTATTCGGGAACCGTATTTAATACAAGTCTATGAGCCGACCGGAGTGAACCGCAGCCTCCGGTCGGCTTCGTTTTCGGCCGTATGCGGTTTCCCGACCGCAGGCAAAAACGTGGTCGACCACGTTTTTGCCTGCGGTCGGGAAACCGCATACGGCCGAAAATGAAGCCGACCGGAGGCTGCGGTTCACTCCGGTCGGCTCATAGACTTGTATTAAATACGGTTCCCGAATACGGCTGAGTGTGGGCGCCGCGATTAAGCCCCGCCCCCTCCTCCAAACCGTATACGGGAACCGTATTTAAGAAAACGTGGTGTGAACCCAGCCTTATAGACATAATCCATTACTAAGCCGGGGCTTAGAGTTAGCCTCAATAACAGCTAGCGCTAACCCCCAATTATTACCCTGGTACCCACCGCCACAGGGGGGCCAGCAAGAGCCGGTACCAACAGGCTCAAAGCAACAAAATGGTGCTCCTGGGTCTAGGCGGTAACAGGCTGGCGTTATTTAGGCTGGTGAGGGCCAGTAACAATGGTCCTCACCCACCCTGGTAATGTCAGGCTGTTGCTGCTTGGTATCTGGCTAAGAATGAAAATACAGGTCACCACACACTTTTTTTTGTTTGTGTTTTTTTTTATTTTTTATTTTTTTATTTCCAAAAGACGTGTGGGGTTCCCTATATTTTCATTCTTGGGAAGATATCAACCAAGCAGCAACAGCTTGACGTTACCAGGGTTGGGGAGGACCATTGTTACTGGCCCTGCCCAGCCTAAATGATGCCAGCCTGTTACTCCCTAGGCCCATGAGCACCATTTTTTTACGCTCCGGGCCTGTTGGTACCAGCTCCTCCTGGCACCCCTGTGGCAGTGGGTACCAGGGTAATAATTGGAGGATAGCGCTAGCTGTTTTTGAGGCTAACACTAAGCCCCGGCTTAGTAATGAATTCTTTCTATAAGACAGCTTCCACTACTAAGCCTGTAAAGTAAATTTAATTAAAAACAACACTTTTTTTAATTCCAAATAAACACTCCTTCTAAAGAAAAAAAAACAACAACACTGGTCATCTATGTAGTCCACTGATGACAAAGAAGTCCTTTGCATACACGGATCTGAAATGAGAAGAAAAAAAAAATAGTTTTGTACATTTAAGGGAAAAAAAGTGGTAAAAGCTTTTAATAAACACAGAGGAGAGGAAGTGGTGTTTCCCAGCGGTGATCTGAAGTCATTTATTGGTTTTGCTTATGTGTGCTAAAAAAATTGCATTCTAAAGTAATTTATTGGTTTTTGCTTATGTAAGCCAAATGCATCAACCCCCTGTGAAAGTATGATAAATACTTCATATATAAGCAATACCAAAGCAATAAAAAAAGCCTATAGAACTCGCTTACCAAAGCAATGATGATAAATGTCCCCAGGAAAGTTTTTAGCGAATGAGGTTAAATATCATGATTTATTTACCTCTATTGTTCATGTTCTGCATTAATGTTGTTGGTCCTATTATCAGGTAACTTGTTGGAGACCTTCATTACATTCATTGAAACAGTAAGGGGGAGATTTATCAAAACCTATGCAGAAGAAAAGTTGACCAGTTGCCCATAGTAACCATTTAAATTGCTTCTTTAATTTTTAAAAAAGCCTCTGAAAAAAACAATCTGGTTGCTATGGGGAACTGGTCAACGTTTCCTTTGATGAATCTCTCCCAGTCATATGCCTTGTTGACATGACAGGTCAGAATTGTTAAATATGCAAAACCCTTTATAAGGTTTAGGATAAAAACTTGCCTTTTTTGTTTTCCTGTACTGTAGGCCCCTTTCTGTATGTCTTATATCAAAGAATTCAGGGTTCTGTGTGTTCAAATCCGTAACAATATCTGCCCACCTGAAATGTAACAAGAAGGAATGTATTCAAAGGAGAAACAGACTGTATACATCCAAAGGGTGCATTCACACGGGCGTATTTGTCAGCGGATCCGCTGACAAAGGCCCCTAAAGTGCTGCCCCCTTTGTGCCTGCTAATAGCGGCAATCCGCCGCTACCAGCAGACACACTGTGAAGTGCGAGTCGCAGTGTATCCGCACATCCCACACATCGCGGCCGCTCCCCCGGCTCCCTGAGCTACACAGAGAGCGGCCGCCATGTGTGCGAGTACACTGCAGGGTAACTCGCACTTCACAGTGTGTCTGCTGGTAGCGGCAGATTGCCGCTATTAGCAGGCACAAAGGGGGCAGCACTTTAGGCAGCCGCGGATCCGCTGACAAATACGCCTGTGTGAATGCACCCAAATACTGGTTTCTGCTTGAGAGCAGTTAGAGGAGCACCGCCAGCTCTGTTCTATAAGGCGATTCTAGCAAAAAAAAAGGGTTTCACAACTGAAGATCGCCGTGTTACACTGTGTGGACGGGGCTGCATCTTGGCTGAGGTAAATGAATAGGGTTGCATGTAAAAAAAAAGATGCAAATATGAATAGAGATCTAAAGAGAACTAAAAATATGTGCTAAAACATTTATTAAGATGTAAAAATTTATACTGATAGAAAAAACGAAATCCTCCAGACAAAATTTATAGGTAAATGGTTAAGAACTAGCACCAAATGCTCCCCCCAAAAAACGTGTGTATATGGCTATATGCAGGCAATAGCGATGCAAATTTAAGGCAGTGGAACAACAGAACCACTTAAAAAACACTACTTGAAAAAGAAAAGCAGTAGTAATTTTACCCAGTGAGTGCAGATGACAAAATGCAGAAAGGTACAACAGAACCAAAAATACAAGCATCCCTACATATTTTACCAGAATGGTACCAGCATCATCAGGAGACAAAACAGGGAATAACAGACAAAGAAAAAAAAAAATAAATAAACTAAGGTGATGTCCCCAGATACAGATAAAAAAAATGAAAGGCCAAAAAAATGAAAGGCCAAAGTAAACAAATGTTTGAAGAACCAGGCTCTAAATGGGACCACTTACTGTTAACCCTATCCTATGATGTTAAAGGACAACTGCAGCTGCATTACACTTATCCCCTATCCACAGGATAGGGGATAATAGTTTGATTGCGTGGGGTCCGACCGCTGGGACCCCCCCTGATCTCCCCAACGGGGCGCCGCCATAAGCGCTCATGGTGAGGGCTAAGGCGCATAGCGTCAACCTAGAGGTCGATGGTGACGCCCCGTCTCCTTCCCGTCCCCATACAGTTCTATGGGGGATGCGGGGAGGCACGAATGCTGCCTTCCCGCCTCTCCCATAGAGATGTATGGAGGAGGCGTGCCGTCTGCAACGTCATGCTGGGGCTGGCACGCCCCCTGCACGGGAGAGCCGTGGCCCCGTACAGGAGATCGCCTGGGGCCCCAGCATTCGGACCCCCGGCGATCAAACATTTATCCCCTATCTTGAGGATAGGGGATAAGTGTTTGTAACGCTGCAGATGTCCTTTAAGGGTTGCACAGTAACTCAAAAGTGTTATAGAGTCAGCGATAAGCCAATGAACAAGCAGATGCTTATTTAATGACTGAGTGCATAATTTTAATGTAAAGAGTTGGTTAGTAATATTGGTTAGTTTAGTTCTCTAATCACCCCACATTGAATTGATGACTGATCCGCTTGATATCATCTATATCTATCATCTATATCTGCAAATGTATTTTACTCTAGAGAAAAGTAGTCATGCATTATATGATGCTGCTATTAGGTGGGGACTATTACCAACCATGATCTGGCCCGGTCTATCTATAAAAATTAAAAATCAGCCACAAGAAAATAATTACGTTTTTTTATCATGAAATATGTAACATACTTTTTACAGTGAATTGTTGGATGCTTCCTGCTTGGCTCCCCAATTAATATCCAATACTCTACTTCATGTTGAAACATCTGACCCCTGAAATGCAAAAACACAATTCAGGCACGTATCACAATAGAACGTTAAACTTACAATACGATCACATGCAATAGCTATAATCTGGGGCACCCACCTGTATGCTTTGCAGGCCTTTACTGGGGTGGCTTCAAATCCAATAGGGCAAAAATAATGATTCTGGCAATGATAAATATAGGCCATGGAATCATCTTTCAGGCCCTGAGTTAACTTTGACAAAGCACCAACAGCTGAAAGTACAAATTGGAAACCAGGTAATTACGCATATTTAAGTATTGAGGGTAACAAATCTGACTCCTGCTGTCAAAGAACAGGAGGCGTATATGGGCATCTAATATAAATATTTTATAGAGTTTACTATTCTTTCCCCATTCAAGCACAGGCTGATGGTGATGAAATTACAGAGAATGGCCAAAGAAAGCAAAGGGCATTTTTACCCAGTATTAAATATTTGCCTGTAACTACAATTCCGCACTTTGTCCTTTTTCTGTCAAGTTGGCAAAACTTCTATTCAGATGTTTAATCATCTATGTAGGCTAAGTCCTTCCTTTTATATTGTGCATTTTATATTGTGCACTAGTTATAAACTAGTGTTGCTCGCGAATATTCGCAATTCGAATTTTAATCGCGAATATGGCATATTCGTGAATTCGCGAATATAGCACTATATATTCACAATTACGAATATTCGCTTTTTTTTGTTCACAGTACACATCACAGTGATCACTGCATCCCTCTCTGCTCTTCGCATATGCGCGAATATTGAGCCCTCCCTTCTTTAACCCCTTAAGGACCGGAGTTTTTTCCGTTTTTGCATTTTTGTTTTTTGCTCCTTGCCTTTAAAAAATGATAACTCTTTCAATTTTGCACCTAAAAATCTATATGATTGCTTATTTTTTGCGCCACCAATTCTACTTTGTAATGACGTCAGTCATTTTGCCCAAAAATCTACGGTGAAACGGAAAAAAAAAATCATTGTGCGACAAAATTGAAAAAAAACGCTGTTTTGTAACTTTTGGGGGCTTCCGTTTCTACGTAGTAAATTTTTCGGTAAAAATGACACCTTCTCTTTATTCTGTAGGTCCATACGGTTAAAATGATACCCTACTTATATAGGTTTGATTTTGTTGTACTTCTGGAAAAAATCATAACTACATGCAGGAAAATTAATACGTTTAAAATTGTCATTTTCTGACCCCTATAACTTTTTTATTTTTCCGTGTATGGGGCGGTATGAGGGCTCATTTTTTGCACCGTGATCTGAAGTTTTTAACGGTACCATTTTTGCATTGATAGGACTTATTGATCGCTTTTTATTCATTTTTAAATGATATAAAAAGTGACCAAAAATGCACTATTTTTGACTTTGGAATTTTTTTGCGCGCACGCCATTGACCGTGCGGTTTAATTAATGATATATTTTTATAATTCGGACATTTCCGCACGCGGTGATACCATATATTTTTATTTTTATTTACACTGTGTTTGTTTTTTTTATGGGAAAAGGGGGGGTCATTCAAACTTTTAATAGGGGAGGGGTTAAATGATCTTTATTCACTTTTTTTTCACTTTTTTTTTGCAGTGTTATAGCTCCCATAGGGACCTATAACACTGCACACACTGATCTTTATCACTGATCACTGGTTTCTCATAGGAAACCAGTGATCGATGATTCTGCCGCTTGACTGCTCATGCCTGGATCTCAGGCAGATCAGTCATTAGGCGATCGGACAGCGAGGAGGCAGGTAGGGACCCTCCCGCTGTCTTGTAAGTTGTTCGGGATGCCGCGATTTCGCCGCGTTTTTACTTTCACTTTTAGCCGCGTGGCCCAGCTCTGAGCGCGCGGCTAAAGGGTTAATAGCGCGCGGCGCCGCGATCGGCACTGTGCTCTATTAGTGGCGGGTCCCGGCTTCACTATGACGCCGGGCCCGCCGTGATATGATGCGGGGTTATCGTGTAACCCCACGTTATATGACGGGAGCAGGACCAAGGACATACCGGTACGTCCTTGGTCCTTAAGGGGTTAATGGTATAGGGAATTAATGGGCTAGGGCAGTGGTCTATAACCTGCAGACCTCCAGATGTTGCAAAACTACAACTCCCAGCATGCCCGGACAGCCAACGGATGTCCGGGCATGCTGGGAGTTGTAGTTTTGCAACATCTGGAGGTCCGCAGGTTGGAGACCACTGCACTAGCCCATTAGTTCCCTATACCATTAAAGAAGGGAGGGCTCAATATTTACAAATATGCGCATATATTTTCGAATATAACGAATATGCGAATTTGGCGAATATCCGTCCATATATTTGCGATATATTGTGAATCCGAATATGGCCTATGCAGCTCATCACTATTTATAACCCACTTCTGGCTTTGGCTTTTAAAAACTGACATAAAATGCTGCATGGAAAACCCCTCTAATGGGGGCTGTTCACAGTTGTCATTTTTAACAACTAAGAGTTATACCTAGGAATGCAGCCTATTTATTATTAATATAATAATAAAATATTAATAAAATAAACACTTTCAAGACATTCTCACACTTTAGCACTATCCATCTGATTTTACATCCAAACTCACAAGGCATAGTAGAATCACTTTTTTAAAGATTGGCAAGCCAAGCCACAAGCAATGGTGATTTTGGTCGCCTTATGGCAATATTTCTTTAAAAACGCACTTTAAATTAGAAAATGCAGCAAAACTGCACATAATGTGAACTGGCCCCAACCAATGTATGAGTCTAATGAATTTACATGGGTAAATTCCAGCAGCTTAAAGAGATGACCTGTTGCAATGATCAAGCCGCCCATCCAATCTCTTGAACAAACCAGAAGATTTATGGGATATCAGCATAAGCAAGGGATTTTAGTAATCTACTGACATCCAACATGGAGTACAACTAATGTCTGCCACATCAGCTATAAGAGGTAAGCACAAGGCATAATCAAGAACCGCTTGTTTTTCTGATGATAGCCTATGCTCCATTATTTAAGCCAAAAAAAGACTTTCCCAAAGCTCTTTTATAACAAATCTGCCAAATCCAACAGCAGTCCAGTCTAAGTAAATCCTCTCCATAACTTTCATACTGTATTGTTGTACTGTACACTTACCAGATTCTCCTGCAGTCTTATTCTTCCCATGAGGTTTGTAAAGAACATAAGAGCATCCTTTCACATGAAAATGATCATTGATTTGCCTGAACCATCTGAAAACCAAACAGGAAAACTGTTACTGGGGTTTAAGAAGACCTGTGGTCAGTCCAAAAATATTAAGTTTTTATAGCAATTTATGGTCTCTGTTGCTTTAATTCCAACATGTTTTTACTTTTTTGTCATCTATAATCTGTATGTGACTGTGCTCTGGCTTTGCTAGTAAGAGGCCTGTTGACACGGGTCATATGCAGGGCTCAAGTCCTGCAGGAACTCATATGAACGGAGTTACTGCACTTTTTCCACAGCAGAAACGCAGTTCCCATTAGCAGGAGTCATGCGGGACCAGCCCTTAAAGGGGTACTCCGCCCCTAGACATCTTATCCCGGTGGTCCCCGGCAATCTTGGCTGCGGCACCCCAGACATCCGGTGCACGGAGTAAACTTCGCTCCATGCCGAATGACTGGCGAAGGGGGGCAGAATCTTGTGATGTCACGGCCATGCCCCCTCAATGCAGGTCATTGGCACTCCTCTGGGAATCCTGGAAGGAAAGGATATGTAAAGCAGCTCAGTCACACTACTTTTTCAGGAAGCTCCCCCTAAACTTCAGTTTTAGAAACTCTGGATTCAATGACCTCTTCAGACAAATTAAAAATCCGCCATCACATATAGTTTGTATGAGTTCTTTTACATTGTTTAGGCCAGGGGTTCCCAAACTTTTTAAACGGGGGGCCAGTTCACGGTCCCTCAGACCGTTGGAGGACCGGACTATAGATAAAAACAAAAACAAAACTATGAACAAATTCCTATGCACACTTATATCTAATTAGTGGACTACCCCTTTAAGTATGCAGCACAGTTCCCCCCACATTAGGTAGGCAGCATAGTTCCCCCCCACATTAGGTTGTAGTTCCCCCACATTAGGGTTGGCAGTATAGTTCCCCCACATTAGGTTGTAGTTCCCCCACATTAGGTTGTCAGTATAGTTCCCCTCCCCCACATTAGGTTGGCAGTATAGTTCCCCCCACATTAGGTTGTAGTTCCCCCCACATTAGGTTGGCAATATAGTTCCCCCACATTAGGTTGTAGTTCCCCCACATTAGGGTTGGCAGTATAGTTCCCCCCCATTAGGTTGTAGTTCCCCCACATTAGGTTGTCAGTATATTTCCCCTCCCCCCACATTAGGTTGGCAGTATAGTTCCCCCAACATTAGGTTGTAGTTCCCCCCACATTAGGTTGGCAGTATAGTTCCCCCCACATTAGTTTGTGGTTCCCCCACATTAAGTGCAGTATAGTTTCCCCACATTAGGTGCAGTATAGTTCCCCACATTAGGTGCAGTATAGTTCCCCCACATTAGGTTGTCAGTATAGTTCCCCTCCCCCCTCATTAGGTTGGCAGTATAATTCCCCCCACATTAGGTTGTAGTTCCCCCCACATTAGGTTGGCAGTATAGTTCCTCCACATTAGGTTGTAGTTCCCCCACATTTAGTTGGCAGTATAGTTCCTCCACATTAGGTTGGCAGTATAGTTCCCCCCACATTAGGTTGTGGTTCCCCCACATTAGGTACAGTATAGTTTCCCCACATTAGGTTGTAGTTCCCCCACATTAGGTGCAGTATAGTTCCCGCACATTAGGTTGGCAGTATAGTTCCCCCACATTAGGTGCAGTATAGTTCCCCCACATTAGGTGCAGTATAGTTCCCCACATTAGACGCAGTATAGTTCCCCCACATTAGGTGCAGTATAGTTCCCCCACATTAGCTGCAGTATAGCTCCCCACATTAGGTGCAGTATAGTTCCCCCACATTAGGTGCAGTATAGTTCCCCCACATTAGCTGCAGTATAGTTCCCGACATCAGGTGCAGTACAGTACCCCACATTAGGTGCAGTATAGCTCCCCACATCAGGTGCAGTATAGCTCTCCACAGTAGGTGCAGTATAGTTCCCCCACATCAGGTGCAGTATAGTTTCCCCACATCAGGTGCAGTATAGCTCCCCACATTAGGTGCCGTATAGTTCCCCACAGTAGGTGCAGTATAGTTCCCCACATTAGGTGCAGTATAGTCCCCCCACATTAGGTGCAGTATAGTTCCCCCACATTAGGTGCAGTATAGTTCCCCACATTAGGTGCAGTATGTTCCCCCACAGACATACCGCTTCTAGCCATATACAGTGTATGGCTGGAGGCTGTATGCCTGTGTACTGCCCCACTTCAGTGCTCCGACCACCACTCCTCCGGTCCGGCCATAGCAGTAGGTCCCAGGATCGGAGGAGTGGTGGTCGGAGCACCGAAGCTGACGTGCCGCTGGTCACTTACCATGCTGGCCAGCGCACGTCTTCCACCTCCATGTTCCGCTCCTCCGCTGCTATGGGCGCACCCAGGGGACATCCCTGCGTGTGCTACGTCCGGTGGTCCTTGCAGTAAACGCAGGGCCGCCGAGAGCGCATCCCTGTGTCCCGAAAACATCTTTCGGGACACAGGGATGTCCTTAGGCAGCGGCGGGCCGGATAAATGTCCTCGGCAGGCCGCATGTGGCCCACAGGCCGTAGTTTGAGGACCACTGGTTTAGGTTTGTGCTTCTGTTATTTGCTTTTACTACATAATTTCTATATTACAACATCAGGTGGTTGTTTTAACTCTATGGACTATGCCAGTACTTGAATAGGTCCCTATGTCCATTACCACAACTATGATCCTCCCACAGTGGTAAAAAATGAACATGATGCATTATGACAGAACTGCTCTAGTTGTGGTCAGCACGTACTTCAACTGCAGCCTTGTAGAGAACAACAAAGGACATCTGAAATAAGAGCATGTACAGTACATGTGTGTGACTCCGGTCACAACCTGCATTTTTGATTTTTGCCTGGAGTGACTTTTTAATTCTTTCATATTAAAAACAATGAAATGTTTAATGATGGGGAATTAACTAAGCCAAATTATCTGAAGTACAGTACATTCCGTACAAATGTCCTTAGAACTTTGTGTTCTCAAGGATAGAGGAGAAGGTAAACTGCAGTCAGCTCCGCTGGATGAACCCCTATGGGAAGGACCTACCTCATCAATGTTGTATTTCCAGTAAAAGGGCCAAAGCGAATTTCTTCAAAAGGTGGCTGAAATCCCAGTATGTGTAAAGCCTCCTCTTGAGTTAGTGGCGGAAGACTTTGTAAAAATAAAGTAAAAAAACAAATACATGTAGTTAAACTCGCAGTTGGCATACTTTATCAGAATAACAAGTGCCATGTACCATAGTCTTTACCCATTATTAATGAAATAATTCTATAGTACCTTCCTGAGCCCAAAGTGCTATACAGAAAGTTCCAGCAGGATACCAAGGAAGAAATGCCACATGATGTCTTATACTGGGGTCGGCTGATACAGTACCTTTGTAGACAAGAAGAAAAACTATTTCAAAATATATATACACACAAACAAGCACACACATATATACCATACATCTATATTTCTGATTTATACAACACTGAATAGCTATTCACTACCAACAAAATAGAACCAGATCATGTAAAAGGACTTTTATTAACACATATGCAAAAAATACATACAATAAAAATAATAAAAAGAGGATAAAATAAGGCACTACAATAGCAGTCACAGAAGATGGGAGCAGGCAAGTGGTGTAGCCCTACATGGAGTACAGGGAATAACTGGTGTCCCATAGAAAGTACAAATGTAAACATGGAAGAGGTCACTGGATATTATTGAAAAATGTCTATAAACATATGGGTAAGAAATAATGTAACAGTGACACATCAAAGAATGTCCTAAATGGGAAAGGGTACAATAAACAGAGAAGTCACCAAGGGAGAAAATGAATGAGACACCATAAAGTCCTCCTGCCATGCAGCCACACACCTACCTCCTCCTACCCCAACGTACGTTTCGCCTGTGCTTCGTCAGGGGGCGTCAGCCACATAGTCATATTATCAACTTGTAATAACCTTGGAATAGCTGCCTTCCTATAAAAGTCTACCAGGGTCTACAGTTTATAGTAGCCAACTATAGTTGCCATACAAATTTTATGGCAATGTGTTAGGCTAGGTTTCCGCACAGGTTTTTTTTTCCTGAGCCGAAGCCAGAAGTGGATTCAAAAGTAATAGGAAATATAATGGAAGGACTTGTGCGTCTCCTTCCTTATGGATCCACTTCTTACTTGTGGCAGAGGCAGTTTCCCAAAACTGCCAGAAAAAAAACCTGTGTGGAAACCTAACCTTACACTCTAGGCTAAAGGTCATGCTTTTAGTAAAGAATATCTATATTCTACAGCATCCCATACAGCATCCCACAGTTCTTTTATTTATTTATTTTTATTACAGCCACCTTCACAAATATTCATCTTCTTTCATCCAGTACAGCCCTAGACCGCAAGCGCATATGCGGTGCTTCCAAAAGGTCATAGAAAGTATTGGCTACGTGCTGTAGAAAGGAAAATAAATGTTGGGAGCTTTATTACAGGGACCAGCTGGGCGGGCAGAATGGCGCTGGAAATGCCTCCAGTGTTTTAAGGTGATTATTTGCATGTTAGGATTCTTTAAAACTCCAGAACAGTGCAACAGATTTGAAAAAAGTTTACCTGCGTTACTATCCGCATCACAAACAGGCATGCTATTTCCAAGCCAAAAATGGAACAAATTATTCAGAAACTGACCCCTCTATTCTAAGCTGGATTTCTATAAGACTGGTTTAGGAACTTAAAGGGTACTCCGGTGGAAAACAATTTTTTTTTAATCAACTGGTGCCAGAAAGTTAAACAGACTTGTAAATTACTTCTATTTAAAAATCTTAAAGGAGTACTCCGGCACGCACTTTTTTCCGTTTATCCCGTCCGGGCTGCAAAATAAAAGAAAACACACTTTCTCTTACCTGTCAACGAGCCCCCGGAGCTCCGGTACACTCCGGTACAGGTGTTCGGTCCCCGGGCTGTATTCTTCTTACTTCCTGTTAGCCGGCACGTCACACGGAGCTTCAGCCTATCACTGGCCGCAGCAATGTCCCGCCTCTGCTGGTGATAGGCTGAAGCTCCGTGTGACGTGCCGGGCTAACAGGAAGTAAGAAGAATATAGCCCGGGGATCGAACACCTGTACCGGAGTGTACCGGAGCTCCGGGGGCTCGTTGACAGGTAAGAGAAAGTGTGTTTTCTTTTATTTTGCAGCCCGGACGGGATAAAAGGAAAAAAGTGCGCGCCGGAGTACTCCTTTAATCCTTCCAGTACTTATCAACTGCTGTATGCTCCACAGGAAGTTGTACTTCTTTCTGGAATTCATTTCAGTCTGACCACAGTGCTCTCTGCTGACACCTCAGTCCATGTCAGGAACTGTCCAGAATACAAGCAAATCTCCATAGCAAACCTTTCCTGCTCTGACCAGTTCCTGTCAGCAGAGAGCACTGTGGTCAGACGGAATAGAATTCCAGAAAGAAATACCACTTCATCTGAAGGATACAGCAGCTGATAAATGGGAAAAAAGTTAATAAATGTGATTTAACACCTTCAGTAATAAAAGTTTGAATCGCCCACCTTTTCCCATTTGAAAAAAAATATACCGTCACGTGCGAAATGTCCAAACTATAAAAATATAATGTTAATTAAACCGCATGGTCAATGGCGTACACGTAAAAAAAAAAAAAAAGTCCAAAATATTTTTGGTCACTTTGTATACCATAAAAAATTTATAAAAAGCGGTCAAAAATTCTAATCAAAACAACAATACCAATAAAAGCTTCAGATCATGGCACAAATGAGCCCTCATACCGCCCTGTATATAGAAAAATAAAAAGTTATAGGGGTCAGACGATGACAATTGTAAACATACAAATTTTGGTGCATGTAGTTAAAAAAAATTTTAAGTAGTAAAATAAAGAAAACCTATATAAATTAGGTATCCTTGTAACTGTATGGACCTACAGAATAAAGATAAGGTGTCATTTTTACAGAAAAATGTACTACATAGAATGGGAAGTCCCCAAATTTACAAAATGGCTTTTTTTTTCCAATTTTGCCCCACAAATAATTTTTTTCTGGTTTTGCCATAGATTTTGTGATGAAATGATTGATGTCATTTACAAAGTACAATTAATGGCTCAAAAAACAAGCCCTCATATGGGTCTGTATGTGCAAAATTGAAAGCGTTTTGAATTTTAGAAGGTGAGGTGGAAAATACGAAAGTGCAAAAATGAAAAACCTGTGGTCCATAAGGGGTTAAAGGAGATCTGCAGTGCTAGACACTTATCCCCTATCAACAGGATATCCACAAGGGGTACAAACGCTGGAACCCCCGCGATCTCCTGTACGGGGCCCCGGCTCTGCCACAGCTTTCCTGTGCAGGAGTCGTGTTGGCCACAGCCGATATGCCCCCTCCATATATTTGTATGTGCATCCCTGCCTCTCCCATAGAGCTGTATGGAGGGGGCGGTCGGACCCCCTGCGATTAGACACTCATCCTCTATCCTGCGGATAGGGGATAAGTGTCTAACACTGCAGTACTCCTTTAAAGTAAGCAAAATCATGCAGACTGAATAACAGTGTAGGGCATGTTGTCCTAGGTTATATCCGTCATACATTTCCAAGTTTAGCGTTCCCCTTAAAAGGGGTACTCTGGTGGAAAATGATTTATTTTTAAATCACCTGATGCTTAAAAGTTAAACTTCGTAAAATACTTAACCCTTTCAGTACTTATCAGCTGCTGTATGCTCCAGAGGAAGTTGTATAGTTTCTGTCTGACCACACTGCTCTCTGCTGACACCTCTGTCCATGTCAGGAACTGTCCAGGAACAAATCCCCATAGCAAACCTCTCCTGCTTTGGACAGTTCCTGACACAAACAGAAGTGTCCGCAGAAAGCAGTGTGTTCAGACTTAAAAGAACTACACAACTTCCTCTGTAGTATATAGCAGCTGATAAGTACTGGAAGGATTAAGCTTTTTAAATAGAAGTCATTTACAAATCTGTATAACTTTCTGGCACCAGTTGATTAGAAAAAAAAATAGTTTTCCACCGGAGTACCCCTTTAAGGTACAATCACACGTACAGGATCTGCTGCAGATTGTAATGCTGTGTTTATATCTGTGGGAGATCTGGTATGTGTGAATGTACCTTTGAAGGGGGACTCCGGTGGAAAAACAATTTTTTTGTTCTTCTTTTTTAAATCAATTGGTGCCAGAAAGTGAAACATATTTGTAAATTACTTCTATTAAAAAATCTTAATCCTTCCTGTATTTATTAGCTGCTGAATACTACAGAGGAAATTCTTTTCTTTTATGAATGCTCTCTGATGACATCACGAACACACTGCTCTCTGCTGACGTTATTATAATAATAATAAGTCTTTATTTATTGTTGTCCTTAGTGGGATTTGAACCCAAGGCCCCAGCGCTGCTAGGCAGCAGTGCTAGCCACTAAGCCACCATGCTGCCCTTCGTTTGCTATGCACGGTTGCTAAAATGGACAGAGATGTCAGCAGAGAGCACTGTGGTCATGATGTCATCAGTGTTCCAAAAAGAAAGGAATTTACTCTGTAGCATTCAGCAGCTAATAAGTACTGGAAGGATTAAGATTTTTTAATAGAAGTAATTTACAAATATGCTTAACTTTCTGGCACCAGTTGATTTAAAAAAGAAAAAAAAAATAGTTTTTCCACCGGAGTACCCCTGGCTTTTAGCAGAATTTTGTTTATTAGGGTAAGTACTGCTTATAAGGCTCAGAAAGTTGAATTGCTATGAAATAGTTTTTGGTTTATTTGTGAAGTGCTGTAATAATGCAGAGTGCATACCATCGCCGAAGATCAAGAACTTTCCGTTGCTTGATGTCATCCACTATAAAGTGTTGACTACAGTCTCTTAATGGCTTCACCTTTCTATCTGGCTTCTTCTTGGAGACTTGTTTATTAACCACTCCTGCATGAAACATAAAATGGAAGTAAAAGACGCATTAAAATACATTACAGTGAAACTGCCGCCCTCAGACAATACTAGATCTGTACATCTGAATTAAGGCCTATTTACTTATAACAGTTATGAGTATCATCTGAAGGATTTACAGCATTACCAATAATTGTTTAGTGAAAATAAGGGAACTTATTTTTGATAAAAAATAAAATTACTGTTTATGGATAGTGAAAAATTATTAAAAAACTCATAGAGGCCTACTAATATTATCAGCTGAAATGTTTCCATATGTCCAGTCTAATACATTGGTATTTGTCTTCTGCCCTGAGTTATTGCTGCACTGTATCAGTTACAGTGATCCCTCAACATACGATGGTAATCCGTTCCAAACGGACCACTGTTGTTGAAACCATCGCATGTTGAGGGATCCGTGCAATGTAAAGTATAGGACGGTGGTCTACAACCTGCGGACCTCCAGATGTTGCAAAACTACAACACCCAGCATGCCCGGACAGCCAACGGCTGTCCGGGCATGCTGGGTGTTGTAGTTTTGCAACATCTGGAGGTCCGCAGGTTGAAGACCACTGGTATTGAAGGTTATACTCACCTGTCCCCGCCGCTCTGGACCGTCACCGCTCGTCACCTCTGCTCGGGATGTTGCTATCCATCGCTGTCGCCGCGTCCCCGTGGAGTCCCCGACGCTCCGGCAAGGCCTCTTCTTCCCCGGTATCCTCGCTCTCCGTCGCCGCCATCACGTCGCTACGTACACCGCTCCTATTGGATGACGGGAACGGCGTGCGCAGCGACGTGATGACGTTGATGGAGAGTGCCGACGATGCAGGGGATCCCGAAGAGGACGCGCCAGAGCCCCGAGTTCAGGTAAGTGATCGTCAGCGGACCACACGGGGCACCATAAACGGCTATCCGGTGGCAGCTGAAGCAGTCAGCGCTGCCGGACAGCAGTTTATGCGATGGCCCCGACATACAAAAGCATCGTATGTTGATGCTGCCATCAAAATGCGATGGCCTCTGAGAGGCCATCGCATGTTGTAATTATCATATGTCTTGGCCATCGTAGGTCGAGGGGTCACTGTATTAGCCAAGCAGGCATTCCCTGTGTGTCCAGATGGGACAAGGAAGTGAAAATAGTCTGGGACCTAGGAACAGTCGAAATGGCAACTCTGTCTGATAAGTGAAATGTGTTTATAAAAAACCTTTGTATGTATGTTCATATGTACGGATTTGTTGCAGATTTGTTGCGAATTTTGATTTCACTAATAAAGTCAAGATAAAAGTCAAAATCTGCAAGAGGTCCTTAGTTAATTCTTAAAAAATGAGCAGCAAATCTGCACAGTGAACATACCCTTACCCAGTGTCCCCCCCCCCCCCCCCCCTATCTTTTTTATTGTATCCCACCAGACAAAAACACATCCACAGAGGTTTGTCTAGACTGGATACATTGGAGTGTGCTGCAATGGGATGTTAGTTCTGTGTGGAAACATTGATTACAGCAAGTTGAGATCTTTTACATGGTGCACAAAAGATAAAATAACACTAATAAATATCATAAATGTATGTGTAAGAAGGCAGGTATCTACCTATACAGTAAAGAAAAATAACGGAATGAGTTTATTTTAATAAACGATGACAAACAACCTGAAACTCCTTCCCCGTGAACTCTTTCCTTTGTTTAGGATAGTCTTCTAATGGCTTTCTAAGACTATGTTCACATGGCAAAATTTCTGCACAGATGTCTGCATGAAAATTCCCATTCACTTCAATGGAATTCCTGCGGCGGAAATTCTGCTATGTGAATGGAACAGCGGAATCCAATTGAAGTGTATCGGCTATAAATTCTTGCAGAATTTTCATGTGGAATTCCATGGAGAAATTCTGGCATGTGGAATGTCCGCACGGAATATTTCTGTGCGGACATTCTACAGACAGCAGAGCACCGGCTAGGAGAGGAAATGTGCCATCTCGTAGACGGCAATGCATTTCCTTGCAAAATCCACAAAAATATTTAACATGTTTAATGTTTTTGTGGACGCAGGAATCAGGATTTCCACAACATAAGTTTCTGATGTGGAAATCCAGCCATGTGAACAGAGCAGCAGAATCCCATTAAAATCAATGGGACTCTGCTGCTGCAGAATGTCCGTGCAGAACATTCATGCAGAATTCCGCACAGACAATTTGCCATGAGAACATGGCCTTATGCAGTCACAAGGTCCTTGGACATTATTGGCCTCTGTGTATCAAACAATTTATATCGGACACTTGTTTGAATTGAACCACAAGAGAAGTTCCCCAATGAACGCTGGCATGTGGGTTGGCATTGGTAATTTGTCAACTATAGCTTTAAAGGGGTTTACAGGAAAAAACTTTTTTTTATATATCAACTGGCTCCAGAAAGTTAAACAGATTTGTAAATTACTTCTATTAAAAAATCTTAATCCTTTCAGTACTTATGAGCTTCTGAAGTTTAGGTTGTTCTTTTCTGTCTAAGTGCTCTCTGATGACACGTGTCTCGGGAACTGCCCAGTTTAGAAAAGGTTTGCTATGGGAATTTGCTTCTAAACTGGGCGGTTCCCGAGACACGTGTCATCAGAGAGCACTTAGATAGAAAAGAACAACCTTAACTTCAGAAGCTCATAAGTACTGAAAGGATTAAGATTTTTTAATAGAAGTAATTTACAAATCTGTTTAACTTTCTGGAGCCAGTTGATACATAAAAAAAAGTTTTTTCCTGGAATACCCCTTTAAGGCTGGGTTCACAAACAGTATTTTGCTCAGTATTTTTAGCCAAAACAAGGAGTAGAACTGACACCGAATAAAACTATAATAAAAAGATTTGCACCGTTTTCTGTGTCTTGAACCCCCTTCTGGTTATGGCTGTAATAGTCTGTTATGATAGGGTTATTCCTAAACTTTGATCTGCCTTTTAACTTTTAGGCTATGTTCACACGGGGAAAATTCTTGTTGTGGACACTCCCCTGACAGCGGGGGCGCCGTCAGAACATGCCGGTGCTAGGAACGCTCAGAAATGCGCCGTCTCATAGATGGCAATGCATTTCCGTGTGGAGTCCTCAGACAGAATAGACAGGTCTATTGTTTTTGCAGACACCGGCATTTGAATTTTCGTGCTAGATGTTTCCGGCACAGAAATTCTGCCATGTAAACAGCGCAGCAGAATCCAGTCAAAATCAATGAGACTATGTTGCTGCAAAATCTTCCATCGTGTGAACATAACCTTAGAGTTTGGAGTAATTTTATTTAAAGCCAGACTATCCAAACATTCTACAGATATGTGGTAGTATTGGTAAAAGGAGAACGCCAGAAAAACTGCCATTGTATATGCCTACATTTTTTGCGTTTTTTTTTTAATGGCATTTCTTTTCCTTTGTGTGGAAGTTTTTTCTCTTTTGGCAGTTTTTACTATTTCTGTGTCCACCCTTTTTAACTCTTTAGTAAAAATAAGATTTAAAAAAAAAAAACACAGAAAATAAAAAAGCAAAACCCCACATTGCATTTTTAAGGGCGTTTTTTTCTCGCTCCTATTGGCTTCTATTGGAGAAAAAAGCCAAGATTTCAGTGAAAAAAACTCCATGGTTACAACAAAAAACGTCTAAGAGAAAAACGCCAAGTAATTATTGTGTTTTGAAATTTCCTATGACTTGCTGACTTGCGGCTCACATCTGGCTGCAGTGTTTTTTCACACACACACAAAAAAAAGATGCTGTGGGGAAGATCGGGTGTTTTTTGGGGCGTTTTTGGAAAAAAAAATGTGAATCAAGTAGAATCCTAGCTACCAAAGTAGTGTCACTATATGAACTCAGAGGTACATTGATCACCACAATGATACATGCAGTGTAACGCACAATGGGGGAGATTTATCAAAACCTGTGCAGAGGAAGAGCTGCCCAGTTGCCCATAGCAACCAATCAGATCACTTCTTTCATTTTTCACAAGGCCTCTGCAAAATGAAAGAAGCAATCTGATTGGTTGCTATGGGCAACTGGTCAACTTTTCCTCTTCACAAGGTTTTGCTAAATCTCCTTCAATATGTCACACACTATTATGGCTCTGATTTAGCAATCAACCTAAAACCCTAATTGTCTGGCTTTTCCCATAACAACCAATCACAGCCTAGATTTCATATCTTAACAAGCTCTTGCAAAGTGAAAGTGGAGCTGTGATTGGTTGCTATGGGAAAACCCAGACAATGATGGTTTCAGGCTGATTGATAAATAAGGGCCAATATTTTAATCATCATAACTATTCATCACCATTAACATACTGAATTTTAGCACATTTCACCTGGTTTGGTCTTTATCTTTGTAGTCATTGTGTTAAACTCGGATGTGTCAATTTCCCAGGCAAGAGGAAGAGTCCCAAAATCACTGGACAATGAATCCAAATTTGTGTCTTCATTATAAATCCTCTCAGACCCACTAGCTTGGAGATCAATGTAATTCAAGGTATTGTTCACGGCAGGTTTATCCTGAGAGCTTGAACTGCTCCCCGAGCTGGGAGTCTTGCACAGAGATGTTGCTTGGTTTAAGAATGCATAGTCTGAACAGACAGTATAGAACGTTTCCCTTGTGTGAGTCACTGGACATCCCCAAGGATAATTTCTTTCTCCGCCAGCACCTAGGTTTGCCGAGTCACCCACATTGAAAGACTTTACATGTTCTTGTAAATGATCTCCTGGAGACTTCCCTTTGGACTTGAGCTGGTTGCTTGAGGTACCATTAGCTTCTCTGTCTGCCTCTACGTTAGGCATTGAATGAAGAGGCAAGATGGAGGTTTAGCAAAGGCTTGAGATCAATAGATATTCCTTCAGGGAGTATTTTTTCACTTGACAAGCTTCATACTGAATACAATGCCTGTAAGACATAATAATATTTGTTCAAGACTTGCAAAAAAATAATCTACCAAATATTATCTAATATTAGTTTTTATGAAATTATTCTGAACCACTGACCTAAATAAATACATTTAACTGATATTACAAACAATATAAAACTGTCAAACAAATGAAAATTTGTTTATATTTGAGGGGTTTTCTGGTTTTAAAAGAGAAATTGACAGATGGATAACCCTACTAACCTGAATATACAGGTGGTTAATGTCCGTGGTCGTGAGTAAAGCAATGTATTCCTTACCAGAATCCGTTCAGCCATACCCGAGATTCAGCACATACTTGTAATATACAAATAAACTCTTAACTACACTGGAGGAGGGTCTGAAGACTATCTGCACCTCCATCCCCTGGGTCCCCTTCGTGCTGCCCCGCTCATCAATATTCCTCTCCTTCTTCTTCAAAAGCAGGACCGTGTGAACGGAACCCAAGGGACTGCGTCAGAGGTGCAGATAGTCTACAGACCCGCCTCCAGTGCAGTTAAGAGTTTATTTGTATATTGCAAGATTGTGCTGTCTCTCAGGAACGTCTGGAAGGATTGGGATAAAAAATACATTGTTTTACTCAGGATCACCCCCACTAACAACTAGTGACATGAGAGTGAAGAATTATGGGGAGACTTATTAAAATCTGGGCAGAGAAATAATGGTGCAGTTGCCCATAGCAACCAATCAGATGGCTTCTTTCATTTTAAAGAGGCCTGTGAAAAATAAAAGAAGCAAGCTGATTGGTTGCTATAGGCAACTGCACCTCCCTTCCTCTACACAGGATTTGATAAATCTCCCCCTATGACTATACCTAAGATGGCATACGGACGGAGGCCGAACATTTGTGCAGTTAAAAGAGTTAGCATTCTGGCAATGTCTGCCATATCTTAAAGGAAATCTGTCACCAATGTCACCTGCACTAACCTGTTGGTACCGACAGGTAGTGCAGGTTTACATTGAAGACAACGGTACTTACCTTGTCCCGTTCCGTGCAGTCATTCTTCGGTAATCTTTTCCGGTATCTTCAGCTTCAGGCCCGGCTTGGAGCATGGGTGGAGCTTAGTGACGTCCCCGCTGCTGTTCTCTGCTGGGTCCTGCTGCTAGAGAACAGCAGTGTCACTATGCTCAGCACATACTCATAGCTGGGCCCGGAGCTGAAGATATCGGAGAAGATTACCTAAGAACGACTGCATGGAACGGGACAAGGTGGGTACCGTTGTCATCAGTGTCACCTGAACTATCTGTCGGTACCAACAGGTTAGTGCAGGCGACAATGGTGACAATTTTCCTTTAAAAACGGCAGAACTAATTTAAGTTAATTATACCTAATTTTACTTCTGTTTACCCGTACTATAACCCAGTGTATTGGGTTTAGTGCGGGTGAACAACCTGTCAGATTCCCTTTAAGAGATAAAGGTTAAAGGGTGAAAACCTCAGCAGTGGCCTATAGCTAATAAGGTTATGTGGCAAATACAAAGTAACATAACTGAATTCATATTCTACATCTCCTGTGTAGGTAAACCTATAGATTTTTCTATGAGAGGTCTAAGCCAAGGTACCTACATCCATTTTGGGACTCATTGACTGTCTTTACTTACTGGTCTGTCAGTAGAAGGTTACTCCACAAGTTGTTGTTTCTCGCTTGGCCAATTTATTGTATGCAATAAAAAAAACATGTTTGGTCTCTTCAAGTCCTGACTTGATCATTACATTTCATATAATCTCTTTTATTTAGTATACAAAGGGTGTTGTGTTCTCTAATGGTTTATTATGACTGGAATTTATTATTCAATCCCCAGTATCTGGCAGTTTGTCACAACCTACTGAATCCAGTGATGCGGAAATCTGCTGCAAATTGCGGTACTATTCATTTCGACGACCCGCTGGCAATCTGAAAATCCCCCACTTTTGCAGACTGTTTGTGGACTCATACCAGAGAATGGAAGCGTAACTCACAGTGGATTTCCCACAGCAGAAAACCCGCTGCTAGTTACGAGCGTGAGAACGTGCCCTAAAGGGTTATCCAGGATAAGCTAGATCAGTAAGGGTTTGACCATGGATCTACTGTTAGAAAGGGCCACAGCGATCGGGTGTACAGGAACAATGTAAACAAACAGGAACACATGTTAACAAGGAAGAGGCTGCATCACTTGCCCAAGCACCACAACACCTTCAAGCATATTATCAGCAGAGATGCCGACAGGTAGATCCCAACCATTCTTGGCCTAACCCTCTGATTTCAATGGGAATATGTGTTACAATTGAAAGCTTCTCCTTTATGGTATGTTCACAGATGTACAGGATCTACTGTATATTATGCTGCATATTATTGCTGCAGATTTTGCTACCCATTGACTTCAATGGGTAGCAAAATCAGCTGCAGAAAATATACAGCAAAATATGCAGCAGATGATGTATGTGTGACCCTATCGTGAAGCAAAATCCTCTCGGATGCCTCTCGGAAACTGCCTCATAACAATACAGCATCTGACCAGGACTGGGCACTCCAATCTATAGGTAAGATACTGTTCACACCTAAATCTGGCTTCTGGATATATGAATTATAAGATGGTTCTATCATGATCCAAAATGGTCAAAAGGCAGCAGAAACCCAATAGTTCTCATTTGTGGGGTGTATTCAACCTGGAACACATCATGTGTACATTATATTAGCAAACTACACAGCCATGAGAACAGGTGGTTTTAGAGAAAAACATTTGCAATATTTATAAAAAAAAAAAAAAGTTTACAAAATGTTGTTGGAGCTTCCTTTATAGAAAAGCAAAAACACCAGAACCGCGAGTATCGAGAGGATATACCCACAGGATGAAAAAAACCTTATTAAGCAACTTCCTATTCAACTAATACATGTAAAACTTTACTTTTATTATTATTACTTTAAAATTTTGTCTCAGGGAAAATGTGTGATTAAAATTCCAGATTCCTGTCCACTGTTATTTACATTTTGCACTCATTGGGAGTCAACAAGAAAACATGAAAAGAAAAAAACAGTGACTGCAGAATGCTGCAATTTGTGGACCACTGCTATTATAATATCATTAACCCTATGCCTCCCCTACATGTTTTGTGGCACAAGCCACATCTTCAGGGATTTTGAGCCTCTTCAGGAACTTCCATTGACATCAATGGGGCTCTCATTCCATAAGGCTTTCTGCAGAATGTGCACATGGAAATTCTGCTTGGATCTGCCTCAAATTATATGTGTGCTGTGGTGTTTGCATGGAGAAGTAGAGGAAATTCAGTGAGAAAATTCTGGTGTGTGAACCCAGCCTTGGGTTAAGGGTAAGTTCACATGGATGGATGTTTAGCGAGATTCCCACTGCAGGTGTGAGCAGCAGCAGGTATTCAACAGCAAAATTTCAATAGCAGAATCTTTGCAGTGCAAAATCCCCAGCTGATTACATTCCCATGAATGGGGTCTGCTGCAGATTCTCTGCTGCGGAAAATCAACCACTCGCAGTGGGAAACTCACTGTAAACCAGCCTGCCTACACAAGAACACTAGTTCTTTGGCTGCACATTACCCTGTGTAAAAGAAGATGTTCAGCTGCGAAAGGGCCGCATAAATGATCCAGTGACCGTTCTTGCAGCCCTCCTGCACAATAGTAAAGGCTCTATGAGTTAAGCGTCTATTTAGGGACTAGGTCATCTAAAAAGGCCCTAACATTATATAGGTCTCCTTTGTGCCGCCACAACAGCTCTGACCATGGAGGTTTGGACTCTACACATCCTCTATTAAAAGTGTCCAGCATTTACTTTTTTTTAGTAATTTGTGCTACTCTAGCTCTATTGCATGATCAGACTTGGTGGGCTAGTCTTTGTTCCCCATGCGTTTCATTGACGTTAGGCCAGTGACCCTGTTGCCAGTCAACTAATTGTCCTTTTTTGGATTAGGCTAAGTTCAAACTAAGGAATCTCCGGGCAGAAAATTTCCCCCCGGAGATTCCGAGTGCGGCCAACGCTGACTGAATCAGTCGGCCCTAGGACCGCGCAGACACTACAGTCTGCAATAGACTGCAATATGTTCCGTGCGGATTTCCCCATTCACTACACTACACATTTTAGCAAGCGGAATTTCCGCCTGCAATTTCAAAGAGGAATTGCAGGCGGAAATTCCGTAGTCTGAACCTAGCCTTACATTTGGTAGGTACTAACTACTGCATACTAGAAACACCCCAAGACCTACTGTTTTAGAGATGCTTTGGCCCAGTCATGAAGCCATTATAATTTGGCCCTTGTCAAAGATACTTACACTTTTTTCTTTCAACACTTTGGGTGAGATTTATCAAAACCTGTGCAAAGGAAAATTTGCCTAGTTGCCCATAGCAACCAATCAGATCGCTTCTTTCATTTTGCAGAGGCCTTGTTGAAAATGAAAGAAGCGATCTGATTGGTTGCTATGGGCGACTGGGCAACTTTTCCTCTGGGCAGGTTTTGATAAAACTCCCACTTTAACTTCAAGAACTAACTGTTCAATTACGGTCTAATATGATATAAAATCAATGTTATTCAGTTCACCTGTCATTGGTTTTAATGTTGTGGCTGATTGGTGTATCTAGCAATAATAAAATGTTTATGGTATATTTATAAACAAATGATTATGTATGGTCTGTTTCAATACAGTTACAGTACAATAGTCTAGAAATACACATGGGATTAAAAACTGATATTTTTACATGCGTTACATATATATTTTACTGCTCTAGTTTTATTATATGTAGTCGTCTTGTAAAAACACAACAAATAGATTTTTTATAATACTAATAGTTAGATTGACAATGTGGCAGAAGCAAAGAGATCCATCAGAATCACGATACGAATACTGAAGAAAAAAAATCTGAACATGGATAAAGGTCTCGGCCTGCGGCAGCAGCACCAAGACAACGTAACCACAACAAAGCCTGAGCAGATGGCTGATCCAGCCACCATTGTCTGTAGAGGGGATCATGCAGCAGCACTGCAGCCTGGTGACAGGTCCACTTCAGGCATTGAATCTGACCAACTGTGTAATGCTACATGGTTAACCCTGTCCTGTTAAGAAATACATTCATTCCAGCTAAATAACACATCTTACCTTCCCCATATATCCTGCAGTGTCAGGTAGGAGCTCAGTAGGAGTCTTGAGTGATGTCGGATGGGATTGCAGAACACACCAGCCAGCACCTCTCATCCCCTGTTCTCTTATTCCAGCACTCCCCACCCCAACAGCAATAACAAATCCTGGGCTAGTCTACAGAAAATCATCGCCACCTACCGTAGGGAAGACCTCATCTGTTAACTCTTTCAATCCTGTGTTCATTCACATTGTAATTAGATCCGATTAGCTAATGACTGTAGTTATCGCAGTCATTACCATCTAACCGGCTACAGATTGTTCCAGGCTAATGTACGATTTGCTAATGAAAGTGATTGCTGTAGAATATCATTAAGGAGGATTCATTTTCACAGGAAACCTATTAACCTAGCAGCTTTTGTGTGAGAGGAAGCCCACTGGGAGACCATGTAAACTTCATGTACATGTCATCTCTGATCAAAATAGAGAGGTTGTCCAGAGGCACACTTTTTGTGCATGCCTGGGGTACTTTCAAAATAAGAAAGTAGTAATACTCACCTGCCTGAGCCCCCACAGCTGCCGTGACAAAACTTCCGCTCTCCACTTGTTACCACTTTTTCCTGTTTTTTGATGACATATTGAGGGAGATTTATCAAAAGTTGTCCAGAGGAAAAGTTGCCCAGTTGCCCATAGCAACCAATAAGCTTGCTTCTTTTATTTTTAACAAGGCCTCAGCAAAATGAAAGAAGCCATCCGATTGGTTGCTATGGGACACTGGGCAACTTTTCCTTTGCACAGGTTTTGATAAATCTTCCCTATTGTCCCCAGAAGAACTGCTCTGCTTACCCTATCATTGGCTGCAATGGAGTCTCAATTAATGATTGGCTGAGAAGGCATTTTAGTGAGGGTGACGTGTTACCAGGATGTAGCAGTAACAAGCAGGGACAGGGAGTGCTGGAGTGGCAGCTGCAGGGGTTCAGGGCAGGTGAGTATTATTAATTTTTCCTTATTTTTATACCACCCTCAAGCATATGTAAAAATGTCAAGAGTAAAGCAGTGAGAGCTATCATCAGGCTAAACAGTAAATACAGTTGTTTATTTATTTTTACACCTAGCTGGCTATAGTTTGTTTTTTATTTCCTTTGGAAAATCCATTATTATTATTTTTTTTTAATAATCAATTGGTGCCAGAAAGTTAAACAGATTTGTAAATCATTTCTATTTAAAAATATTAACCCTTTCAGTACTTATGAGCTGCTGTATGTCCTGAGGAAGTTCTTTTCTTTTTTCTACTGTCCAGAGTAGGAACAAATCCCCATAGCAAACCTATCCTGCTCCGGACAGTTCCCAAAAAGGACAGGGGTGTCAGCAGAGAGAACTGTGGTCAGAGAGAAAGGATATTCAAAAAGAAAATAACTTACTGGGAGTGCTGGGAGTTGTTGTTTAGCAACAGCAGGAGGCTCCATTTTGGAAAAAAACACTGCAGTACGATACGTTTTCATTTTTATTGGGGGGACAGTGTAAGGGGGTGTATATGTAGTGTTTTACCCTTTATTATGTGTTAGTGTAGTGTAGTGTTTTTAGGGTACATTCACACTGGCGGGGGTTTACGTTGAGTTTCCCGCTAGGAGTTTAAGCTGTGGCGGAAAAGTTGCCACAGCTCAAACTTGAAGTAGGAAACTCCTGTAAACCTGCCGTGTGAATGTACCCTGTACATTCACATGGGGGGGGGAGACCTCCAGCTGTTGCAAAACTACAACTCCCAGCATGCACTGACAGACCGTGCATGCTGGGAGTTGTACTTTTGCAACAGCTGGAGGCACACTGGTTGGAAAACCTTCAGTTAGGTTCTGTTACCTAACTCAGTATTTTTCAACCAGTGTGCCTCCAGCTGTTGCAAAACTACAACTCCCAGCATGTACTGATCACTGAAGAGCATGCTGGGAGATGTAGTTATACAACAGCTGGAGGTACGCAACTACAACTCCTAGCATGGCGAGACAGCCGTTTGCTATTCGTGCATGCTGGGAGTTGTAGTTTTGCAAGATTTAGAGGGCCACGGTTTAGAAACCACTGCACAGTGATCTCCAAACTGTGGCTCTCCAGATGTTGCAAAACTACAAATCCCAGCATGCCCCGACAGCAAACTGCTGTGTGGGCATGCTGGGAGTTGTAGGTTTGCAAGATCTAGAGGGCCACAGTTTAGAGATCACTACACAGTGATCTCCAAACTGTACCCCCCAGCTGTTGCCAAACTTCAAATCCCAGAATGCCCAAACAGCAGTCTGGGCATGCTGGGAGTTGTAGTTTTGCAACATCTGGAGGGCTACAGTTTAGAGACCACTGTATAGTGGTCTCCAAACTATAGCCCTCCAGATGTTGCTAGGTAACTTCACTTCCGTACTCTGCAGCACACTGTACCAAGGAGCCAGCCGCATGTCATCGCCGCCCGCCGATCACCACTGCCGATCGTTGCCTCTGCCGATGGTAAGTGGACCTCCGGCGCTGATCACCGTCGGTTCCCCTGTTCTGCCCGGACTACTGTGGGTGGGCAGAACGGGGGAACCAAACTTTAACCCCCCCGCCCCCGATCTGCTATTGGTCGGTCGCTTCTGACCCACCAATAGCAGGGATAGGAGGGGACCCCTGCCACCTAACTCCTATCCCTTCAGGGAGACCGGGGGGTGTCTTGGACACCCCCGATCCCCCTTACTTTCTGGGCCACCGGGTCACCAGAGACCCGATTGACCTGGAATTGCCGCAAATCGATTTACGGCGATCGCCAACATGGGGGAGGTCTCAGGACCCCCATGGGCGATGTGCCGGGATACCTGCTGAATGATTTCAGCAGGGATCCCGATCCAGTCCCCAAACGGCTAGCCGGCGGGGACCGAAATTCCCACGGGCGTACCCACATGCCCTCAGTCCTTAAGGACTTTAAAACGGGGGTGTATGGATACACCCGGCGTCCTTAAGGTGTTGAATAGAAGTAAATTACAAAACTGTTTAACTCGCTGGCACTTTTTGCCCTGTACATAGAACCTCTAGCAAATTTGATACGAGCTAGCCAAAATATAGATGGATTCGGAATTAGAGCTAAATCAGATAAAATAGCTTTGTACGCCGATGACCTTCGTTTATTTGTGAAAGACCCCACCCATGCCATCCCCAAATTAATGCAGTTAATAACAGGTTTTGGAGAGCTATCAGGACTTGATATTAATTGGGGAAAATCCTTTTTTTCCCATTGAAGTCTACATGTAAATTTGTGGATTCCCCCCTCCAGATAGTTAAAGGGGTACTCCGCTCCTCATCATTTGGAGCAAACTGTTCCGAAAGCTGGAGCCGGGAGCTCGTGACGTCATAGCCCTGCCCCCTCATGACATCACACCCCACCCCCTCAATGCAAGTCTATGGGAGGGGGCGTAACAGCCTACATGTCACGACACTTTGGAAAAACTTAAATTTGATAACATTTTTGAACACTGGGCAAGATCAGTTTTGGGAATTGAGGGGGGCTAGGTTAGTTCAACATTTTTACACAAATGGGGAGCTTTTAGATATCCAGGAGTTTATGAGTAAATTCAATCTTGAGAAGCAGCATAAATTTTGTAACTAAATTTTATAACTAATAGGTAGTTAGTGGTAATCAAATATAATTAGCTAGATGAGATCCTACAGTTACCTAGGGGTAAGAAATCAGTTGTTCAAATTTATGGAATCCTTAAGCTTAATTTCTACTTGTTTTTTTTGTCCTGCGTTTATTGGTTTGAAAAAAACGCAAGAAAAAACTCCTGAAATAACGGCAGTGCAATTTCGTGCGTCTGGTGTTTTTTTCTGGCGTGTTTTCATTTGTATGGAAATTGCACCTTGGCAGTTTTTTTTTGGGTACCCAAAATTTATTGGGTGCCAAAAAAAAAAAGGATGCAGTAGTGATGGAAAAATTTTTCTTTAACTAAATATATATATTTTATAACAAAATGTTAATTCACTTTTAATAAAGTGTGTGTGTGTTTCACTTTTTTCTCAATTTTTTTTATTTTTTTTAGGTAGTACTACTAATCCCAGCATGGAAGAGACTGTTCCATGATTGGAGTAGTAGTACCTGTACTAATAGACATATCGCCTCGGGTGTCAGTTGTGACACCCGATGCGATTGTCCATAATATAGCAGAGATGCAGAGCGGCTCTATAAAGCGCTCACATCTCTGCACTTTACTCCGACCAGTGATGTGAATAGAACATCACTCATTCATATTTTCCACCCAGAGTGGTGATTGGCCAGATGGTTGCAGCCAATCACAGCTCTCTGAGGGAAATATGAATGAGTGAGTGGCCGGCCGGAGTATAGAGCAGAGATGCGAGTGCAGGAGAAAGCCGATCCATCTCTGCAATAGATTGCATCGGTTGTCAGTAGTGATACCTGCTGTGATCTGTTCTTACCTGCAAGTACTACTACTCCCAACATGGAGCACACGCTGCTTCATGCTGGGAGCTGTAGTACCTGCATTAATAGACAGATCGCAGCGAGTGTCATTTCTGACACCTGTGGCGATCTGTCTATTAATGCAGGAACTACAGCTCCCAGCATGGAGCAGAGTGTGCTCCATGCTGGGAGTAGTAGTACCTGCAGTTAAGGAAAGATCACAGTGGATGTCACTCCTGACACCCACTGTGATCCTCCTGTATAAGTATAGTATTCCTATGTATTACTATTTCCCACAGAGAGTTGTGATTGGCTGGAACCATCTGGCCAATCACAGCTCTCTGTGGGAAATATGAATAGGTGTATATATACGGCAGTGCAGGGGACCATAGAAGAGCGGCCGCCGCATCTATACATTATACAGGAGGATCGCAAGGAGCGATCTGTCAATTAGTACATGTACTACTACTCCCATCATGGAACAGTGTGTTCCATGCTGGGAGTAGTAGTAGTACCTAAAAAAATGTAAAAAATAAAGAAAAAAAGTGAAAAACATACACACACTACATTTTTATTTTGTCGGCTACATTTTTACGTCTCTGCCCGCACACATAAATTGATCCCTATTTTAAAAATTAATAAAAATTTTGTTATAAAAAAGATACATTTCGTTAGATACAATTTTTTCCTTCACTACTGTATCTTTTTTTTTTTTAATGGTACCCTACGAAATTTGATTAAAAAAGGTATCACTTTTTTGGAAACCCACATATTGTTTTTCTTGGAGTTTTTTCACTCCCATAGACTTCTATGAGAGAAAAACGCCACAATTTTGACAAAAAAATCACCAGTGGCCCAACATGCTGTGATTTTGGAAAACCGCCAAGGAGATGAAAAACGGCAAAAAAGAGTAAAAAAAAGCCAAAAGGATTAAAAAAGTGCCAAAGTGAAAAATGCCAAGTGGAATAAGAATTTAGCGATTTCTCATTGATTTACAGCTAACATCTGGCCGCAGCATTTTTTGGACGAAAAAACGCCATGCGGCAGAATCAGCATTTTTCTTGGCGTTTTCCCCCTCAAAAAAAAAAAACAAGTAGAAAATCATCTGAAGCATTTCTGCTGGTTAAACTGTATATGTGCGCAAAAATAATAATTCTACGAGTATGGCTCTCTGAGAAAACCCTATATTTGAACACTTGCTTTATTTAGAAAAATTTTGGGTGGCGCAGAGATCGGAGAAAGAGCTAAAAAATCATATGAAGGTCTGGAGGAAATGGAAATAGTAAAGATATATTAATCTCCTTATAAAGAGGAGAAGGAAAGGAAGGAGAAAAAGAAAAAAAATATACAGTCTAAGGGTACTTTCACAAAAGCGGATTTATTTGGGGGTTTCCCACTGCTTATTTGAAAGGGGCGGGCTCTTCTCGGCTGTCCGCAGCAGATTGTCTGCTGCGGAAAATCTGCCACAAGCCCCATTGAAGTCTGTAGGGTCTGTGGCAAATTTTCCGCAGCAGGAATTCCGCAGCGGAAAATCTGCTACGGAAAGCCGAGAAGAGCCCACCCCCTTTCAAATACACAATGGGAAACCAGCAAATAAATCGGCCAGTGTAAGCATACCCTTACAGTCCATATTATTAATAAGTAGCTATGGCTTTCGAATAGAATAGATGAGTTCCTTAGTTGCATAGTGGTAATAAACCTGTTATTTAAATTTTTTGTTTATATTCATAGAACTCTTAGGGAATCAACTGGTTCATTTAGATTTTTTTTTTCTCTTTCTCTCTCCCCAGCCTGGTTGGGCGGGTGGGTAAGGGATGGGAGGGGTAAGTGATGTTATGCTACCATGTATTTATATGTATTTATGTAATTAGGTAATTTGTCTTTTTACCGTGACTTTTGTAAATAAAAATATATATAAAAAGAAAAAAAAAAAGGATATGGCCACCTCTAAGAATGAAACAACTAATAGGTAGCTATGGCTTTAGAATAGAATAGATGAGTTCCTTAGCTATACAGTGCGACGAAACCTGTTCTTTTGCTTCTATTACCCCTTGTAGGGCTTTTGCTTCTATTACCCCTTGAGAAAATGAAAAATTTGTGGTAACACCAGCATTTTAATGAAAAAAATCTATTTTTCACATCCCACTTTAACTAAAGTTTTTCAATCAGCTGTGGGGTGTTAAGGCTCACTGTACCCCATGTTATGCTCCTTGAGGGGTGTAGTTTCCGAAATAGTGTGCCATGGGGGTATTTTTTTTGCTGTTCAGGCATCATGGGGGTTTCCTAAATGCGACTTGTCCTCCAAAAACCATTTCAGCAATATTCCCTCTCCAAAATCCCAATGTCGCAAATTTTGGGGGACTTTCACCTTTTACCCCTTGTAAAAATGAAAAAAATGGGGCTACAATAACATGTTAGTGTAAAAAATTGAGATTTAGAATTTTCTCCCTCACTCGCTATTCCTGTGAAACACCTAAAGAGTTAACAAACTTTCTGAATGTCATTTTGAAGACTTTGAGGGGTGCAGATTTCATAATGGGGTCCATTAAAGGGTGTTTCTAACATAAAGACGCTCAAATTCACATCAAAACTGAACTGGTCCCTGAAATATTCTGTTTTTGAATTTTTTGTGAAAAATTGGAAACTTGCTGCTGAACTTCGAAGCCCTCTAATGTCTTCAAAAAGTAAAACATGATGCAAACATAAAGTAGATATATTGTATATGTGAATCAATATATAATTTATTTGGCATGTCCATTTTCCTTACAAGCAGAGTTTCAAAGTTAGAAAAATGCTAACATTTCTAATTTTTACTGAAATTTGGGAATATTTTATGAAGAGATGTAGCAATTATCGATGAAAATTTACCACTATCATAAAATTAGAAATATGTCACGAAAAAAACAATCTCAGAATCAAATGTATAAGTAAAAGCATCCCAGAGTTATTAATGCATAAAGTGACAGAGGTCAAATTTACAAAAAATGCTCCCGTGCTTAGGTTCAAAATGGGCTCCGTCCCCAAGGGGTTAACCCCTTAAGGACCCAGGGTGTATGGATACGCCCTGGCTTCCTGGTACTTAAGGACCCAGGACGTATCCATATACCCGTGGGAATTTCAGTCCCAGCTGCACGCCGGGCGGGGACCGGACTGGGTTGCCTGCTGAAATCATTCAGCAGGCATCCCGTGCAAATGTCCTTAGATGCCCCCCCCCCGTGTAGGCAATCGACGCAGATCACTGGTGAATTCACACCAGCGATCTGGTGCGATTCAAGTCATACGGGTCACGTGTGACCCGATGACCCAGAGATACAAGGTGATCAGGGGTGTACAATACACCCCCAGTCACCTACTGTATCTATGTGGAGGTGGCGATTTTGTCACCCCCCCAGGAGCGCTGCTATTGGCTGTCCAGCCAATAGCAGCCGGCAGGGGAGGGGTTAATGGCATTTTCTCGCAGCTCTGCCCGATAGCTGAGTTCAGTCAGTGGGCAGAGCTGCTCAAAGGTGCCAGGGACCCCACCTCTGTGCGATCGGAGCCCCCTCAGGGAACAAGATCTGCAGGGTCAGAGCAGGGAAAGAATGCAATCCAGGGCAAGGTAGGAGTGAGTGTAAAAAAGTAAAAAAAAGTTTAAACCCCCCCGACCCCCTAATAGGTCCCCAAGGGTCCACCATAAATTTTTCAGGGGGTTCATGGCGTTGCATATGGCCCCTCATTTTTTTGGCCTCCGACTCCGAATCTGCCAGTGGGGACGAGAAAGATCCTACATTCCTGTGTTCTTCCTCGTCCTCCTCATCATCTAGCAGTGATGATGAGGCCACGCACCCCCCATGATAGTGGCCCAGTGACTGGCACTAGTACGAGTGACAATGCCGTTTGTATTAGGAGTCCGACCCCCCAGGCGTTTTTACTGGAGCTCCCTTCCGGTGAACCTGTCTGGAGACCCCCAGAGGGTTATCAGCCACAGATTCCAGAGTTTGTTGGCCACTCCGGAATCCGGATTGACATGGCCAGGTTCACTGAATTTGACTATTTCAGTTATTTTTTTCAGTGACGGTTTTGTCAATCACATGGTGCAGCAGACGAATCTGTACGCCCAGCAGTTCATGGACCACCACCCTGATTCTTTTTTGGCCAGGTCCAATGAATGATATGCTGTCAGTGCAGCCAAAATGAGGACATTTTGGGGCCTCAATCTGCATATGGGCCTGGTCAAAAAGCCAAGTGTCAGGCAGTACTGGGGCGGGGACATCCTATACCAGACCCCGCTTTACAGTATGGCCATGGCACGGAAGCGGTTCGAGGCCATTCGGAAATGCCTTCATTACGCTCATAATGAGGCATGTCCACCCCGAAGTGATCCCACCTATGACCGGCTTTACAAAGTGAGGCCCGTCTTCGATCAATTTGGGGCCAAATTTTTGGAGGCCTACGTACCGCTCAGGGAGCTCTCGGTCGATGAGTCTCTTATCAGTTTTAAGGGGAGACTCATCTTCCGCCAGTATATTCCCTTGAAGCGGGCGCGGTATGGCATGAAGCTCTAAACTTTTTGAGAGTACCTATGGGTACAGTTACAAGTACGAGTATATGAGGGACGAGATTCCTGTATTGAACCCCCAGATTGTTCCCCCACTCTGGGTGTTAGCGGGAAAATCGTTTGGGACCTTGTGCACCCATTGCTGGATAAGGGTTACCATGTGTACGTGGACAACTTTTATACCAGCATCCCTCTGTCCACATCCCTTGCCGCCAGATCCACGTCTGCTTGTGGGACCGTGCGGAAGAATCAGAGAGGCCTCCCTCTAAATTTTCTGCAGACATCTATGCCCAAAGGTGAGTCCTGTGCCCTTACCCATGAAAACCTGTTGCTGGTCAGGTATAAGGATAAGAGGGATGTCCTTATGCTGACCACAATTCATGGTAACGGCAGCTCACCTGTCCCTGTGCGAGGTACCACAACACCGGTCCTCAAGCCCGATTGTATTCTGGACTACAATCGTGTATATAGGGGGGAGTTGATCTCTCTGATCAAAAAAACTGCTTCAGGGAGTATCACACTTCCATGCGGTACCAAATTTTCCCTTTTCATTTAAATTTTCCATAATTTGACCCCAATGTACCAAGTCCAGAGTACATTCCAAGTTTTATCCTTATGAAACCATTAAATTGCCCCAAAAATGTTTTCATGAAGAAAAAAAAAGAAAAAAAGAAAAAAATGATAAGACCTCTGGGGTATTTAAAAAAAAAAGAAAGAAAATGGGTCATGGGTCACTGAGTCACTATCATCTGGGACTTTTTATGTTACCTCAAATGCGCAGCGCTCTCTCTCCACCTGAACGGGGTGCGCATTTGAGGCAACAGGTTAGGGGCGGCCACACATTCACACCGGCGATTTGCGGCCATTCCGGTGATGCGGGTCACGTGTGACCCGCTGACCCGGAGATACATGGTGATCGGGGGTGTAGAACACACCCCCAATCACCTCCTGTATCTATGGAGAGGTGGCGATTTTGTCACCCCCACCAGGATCGCTGCTATTGGCCGGACCAATAGCAGCCGTCAGGGGAGAGGTTAACGGACCCTTCTCGCGGCTCTGATAGCCGACTGAGTTATTTGTGGGTTTCCCACTGCTTATTTGAAAGGGGGCGGGCTCTTCTCGGCTGTCCGCAGCAGATTTTCTGCTGCGGAAAATCCGCCACAAGCCCCATTGAAGTCTGTAGGGTCTGTGGCAGATTTTCCGCAGCAGAAATTACGCAGCGGAAAATCTGCTATGGAAAGCCGAGAAGAGCCCGCCCCCTTTCAAATACACAGTGGGAAACCAGCAAATAAATCGGCCAGTGTAAGCATACCCTTACAGTCCATATTATTAATAAGTAGCTATGGCTTTCGAATAGAATAGATGAGTTCCTTAGCTACATAGTGGTAATAAACCTGTTGTTTAAATATTTTTGTTTATATTCATAGAACTCTTAGGGAATCAACTGGTTAATTTTTTTTTTTTTTTTCTCTTTCTCTCTCCCCAGCCTGGTTGGGTGGGTGGGTAAGGGGTGGGAGGGGTAAGTGATGTTATGCTACCATGTATTTATATGTATTTATGTAATTTGGTCATTTGTCTTTTTACCGTGACTTTTGTAAATAAAAATATATATAAAAAGAAAAAAAAAATGGATATGGCCACCTCTAAGAATGAAACAACTAATAGGTAGCTATGGCTTTAGAATAGAATAGATGAGTTCCTTAGCTATACAGTGCGACGAAACCTGTTCTTTAAATTCATAGAACTCTTAGGGAATCAACTGATTAATATAGTTCTCCCCTATACCCCCCCCCCCTGCCTGGTTGGGTGGGTGGGAGGGGTAAGTGATGTTATGCTACCATGTATTTATATGTATTTATGTAATTTAGGTAATTTGTCTTTTTACAGTGACTTTTGTAAATAAAAATATATATAAAAAGAAAAAACAAGGATATGGCCACCTCTAAGAATGAAACAACTTTACAATAGATCTTAATGAACAATTCCCTATAATCTTATTTCTATAGCGTCTTTGCTGCCTTTGTGTCTCCATGGTACAGACATAAACATCTCTTTAGAATCCTGTTGTCTCATGTTCACTTCTATGTGTCCCCTACATTGTGCTAACATATAATGGGAGATTTATCAATACCTGTGCAGAGAAAAGGTTGCCCAGTTGCCCATAGCAACCAATCACATTGCTTCTTTCATTTTTCAAAGGCCTTGTTAAAAATGAAAGAAGCGATCTGATTGGTTGCTATGGGCAACTGCACCCCTCTTCCTCTACACTGGTTTTGATGAATCTCCCCCATAGTATGTTTGGTGGGTTGGCCAGATGTAGAGGACAGATAGAAGGGAAGATGGCTGCAGGAGCAGACTACACAGTTTGTTGTCAGTTAACATGGAGACACATGACCTGCATCAGAGCTGTAGAAAAAATCATATTTCTTTCTATATCCATGGAAACCATGAAAAGTTTATTTGTGATGGTGTACATGACCTTATATTACTCCAAATATCACCCATGTGCCTGTATAAATGATATGTATATTATCAAATGGAAACTAAAGTCACAGCTTGACAAAGAAGAGGTCACATGACCAGTAATGTCATCATGATGTCACATGTGTGATGTCACAATGGTGAAAACTACCAATACTCCGATCACCCAATGTTACGCTGAGAGTGTGTGTAGGAGTTTGCAGAGCGAGGACCGTTCTGTGCGATTTCTTTTGGAAAAGAATGACAAAAAGAAAGCGAGTAAGAGGAGGAGAAGAGGACTTACCTGAGATCCATCAAAGGAAGAGGCAGAAACCTAATTTCCTGCAATATATAACATCGCCGACATCCAAGTATGTCATTGATTTTGAAGAAAACAAGATGGAGCTGGCAAGCAAACTTTTAAGTTTGTATAACAAATCCATCTTTGACAATAAGCTTCCTGATATCAAGATCACATGGAATAAAAGACTGACGTCCACAGTAGGTCAGTGCCTGCACGGCATTTATGGTGACCAGCCATATAGCAGAATAGAACTATCTGACAAGATCTGTGATTCTGCAGACCGAGTAAGGGACGTATTAGCTCACGAGATGTGCCATGCGGCCACATGGCTTATAGACGGCAGCAGAACTGACGGTCATGGTGTCCTCTGGCAGGCCCATGCGGATAGAGTCACCCAAAAACACCCTGAGCTGCCAAAGGTAACAATGTACCATGACTATGTCATCAACTACAAGTTCACCTATCATTGTGATGCCTGTGATAAAACCATTGGACGTTTTAGAGAAATTCCAACGGATAAAGCCATTTGCCGCACCTGCAGAAGCAGACTACACCTTGTGAGCCATAGATGATCTGAGGACAAAATAATATTCTCTAATCCTAAAAAAAACAAAAATAAAAAAAATGTAAAAGAAAAATCTGTTTAACTTTCTGACACCAGTTGATTTAAAAAAAAAAAAAAATGTTTTCCAGGGGAGTACCCCTTTAATTGTTTTGCAACAGCTGTAGGCACACTGGTTGGGAAACACTGAGCTAGAGTCTGTTTCCTAACTCAGTGTTTCCCAACCCGTGTGCCTCCAGCTGTTGCAAAACTACAACCCCCAGTATGCACTGACAGACCATGCATGCTGGGAGTTGTAGTCTTGCAACAGCTAGAGGCACACTGCTGGGAAAACACTGAGTTAGTCTGTTACCTCACCAGCATGCCTACAGCTGTGGAAAAACTACAACTCCCAGCATGCAGGGTCTTTCAGTGCATACTGGGAGTTGTAGTTTTGCAACAACTGGAGGCATCAATCTGCTCCCCCCCCCTCATGTGAATGTACAGGGTACATTCACACAGGCGGGTTTAAAGTGGGTTTCCTTCTGTAACTTTGAGCTGCCAGCTCAAACTCCTAGCAGGAAATTCGCTGTGAACCCCCGCCTGTGTGAATGTACCCTAAAAACACTACACTTCACTATACCTACACAAAATAAACAGTAAAATAACATATAAATACACCCTTACACTGCCCCCCACCCCCAATAAAAGCAAGTCTCGTAAGGCAGTGTTTCCTAAACGGAGCCTCCAGCTGTTGCTATACCACAACTCCCAGCATTGCTGGACAGCCATTGACTGTCTTGGCATGCTTGGATTTTTGCAACAGCTGGAGGCACCCTGTTTGGGAAACACTGCCCCATATTTTTGGTGGAGGAGGCAAATGCCTTGCTTGCATCTGGGTCCGCCCCTATGCAAATCGCAAATTTAGGCCTCAAATGCGCATGGTGCTCTCTCACTCCAGGACCCTGTCGTATTTCAAGACAACAGTTTAGGCCCACATATGGGCTATTTCCGTACTCGGGTGAAATTGCGATACAAATTTTGGGGGTCTTTTAGCATGTTAGTGTAAAAAAATAATTTATGCTGGTGTTGCCCCATACTTTTCATTTTTACATGATGTCAAATGAGAAAAAGACCCCCAAAACTTGTAACGCAATTACTCTTCAGCATGGAAATACCCCATATGTGGACGTAAAGGGCTCTGCGGGCACACAACAGGGCTCAGGAGTGAGAGCAACTTGTACATTTGAGGCCTAAATTGGTGATTTGCACAGGGGTGGCTGATTACAGCAGTCCTGACATGAACGTAAAAACAAAAACACCCACATGTGACCCCATTTTGGAAACTACACCCTCAAGGAATGTAGCAAGGGGTACAGTATTACGTTCACTACAGTTGGACGTGAAAGTTGGACGTAAAAATGAAAAATTCGATTTTTACACTGAAATACTGGTGTCACCCCAAATTTTTCATTTTAACAAGGGGTAATAGATGAAAATGCCCTGCAAAATTTGTAACCCCAATTCTTCTGAGTAAGGAAATACCCCATATGTGGATGTAAAGTGGTCTGCAGGTGTACTACAATGCTCAGAAGGGAAGGAGCAAAATTTGTTTTTTGGAGAGAGAATTTGGCTGGAATGGAAGGTGCATTTACAAAGCCCCCGGGCTGCCAGAAAAGTGGACCCCCTGACATGTGACCCCATTTCAGAAACTACACCCCTCATGTAATGTAATAAGGGGTGCAGTGAGCATTTACACCCCATAGGTGTCTGACAGATATTTTGAACAGTTGTCCGTAAAAATGAAAAATTATATTTTTCATTTGCACAGTCCACTGTTCCAAAGGTATGTCAAACGCCAGTGGGGTGTAAATGCTCACTACATCCCTTATTACATTCCATGAGTGGTGTAGTTTCTGAAAGGGGGGTCACATGTGGGAAGGGGGTCCACTGTTTTTGCAGCATGGGGGCTTTGTAAACGCACATGGCCCCCAACTTCCATTCCATTCAAAATTCTCTCTCCAAAAGCTCAATGGCGCTCCTTCTGAGCATTGTAGTGTGCCCAAAGAGCACTCTACATCCACATATGGGGTATTTCCATACTCAGAAGAAATGGTGTTACACATTTTTGGGGGCTTTTGCTTCTATTACCCCTTGAGAAAATGAAAAATTTGTGGTAACACCAGCATTTTAATGAAAAAAATCTATTTTTCACATCCCACTTTAACTAAAGTTTTTCAATCAGCTGTGGGGTGTTAAGGCTCACTGTACCCCATGTTATGCTCCTTGAGGGGTGTAGTTTCCGAAATAGTGTGCCATGGTGGTATTTTTTTTGCTGTTCAGGCATCATGGGGGTTTCCTAAATGCGACTTGTCCTCCAAAAACCATTTCAGCAATATTCCCTCTCCAAAATCCCAATGTCGCAAATTTTGGGGGACTTTCACCTTTTACCCCTTGTAAAAATGAAAAAAATGGGGCTACAATAACATGTTAGTGTAAAAAATTGAGATTTAGAATTTTCTCCCTCACTCGCTATTCCTGTGAAACACCTAAAGGGTTAACAAACTTTCTGAATGTCATTTTGAAGACTTTGAGGGGTGCAGATTTCATAATGGGGTCCATTAAAGGGTGTTTCTAACATAAAGACCCTCAAATTCACATCAAAACTGAACTGGTCCCTGAAATATTCTGTTTTTGAATTTTTTTGTGAAAAATTGGAAACTTGCTGCTGAACTTCGAAGCCCTCTAATGTCTTCAAAAAGTAAAACATGATGCAAACATAAAGTAGATATATTGTATATGTGAATCAATATATAATTTATTTGGCATGTCCATTTTCCTTACAAGCAGAGTTTCAAAGTTAGAAAAATGCTAACATTTCAAATTTTTACTGAAATTTGGGAATATTTTATGAAGAGATGTAACAATTATCGATGAAAATTTACCACTATCATAAAATTAGAAATATGTCACGAAAAAAACAATCTCGGAATCAAATGTATAAGTAAAAGCATCCCAGAGTTATTAATGCATAAAGTGACAGAGGTCAAATTTACAAAAAATGCTCCCGTGTTTAGGTTCAAAATGGGCTCCGTCCCCAAGGGGTTAACCCCTTAAGGACCCAGGGTGTATGGATACGCCCTGGCTTCCTGGTACTTAAGGACCCAGGACGTATCCATATGCCCGTGGGAATTTCAGTCCCAGCTGCACGCCGGGCGGAGACCGGACTGGGTTGCCTGCTGAAATCATTCAGCAGGCATCCCGTGCAAATGTCCTTAGATGCCCCCCCCCCCCCGTGTAGGCAATCGACGCAGATCACTGGTGAATTCACACCAGCGATCTGGTGCGATTCAAGTCATACGGGTCACGTGTGACCCGATGACCCAGAGATACAAGGTGATCAGGGGTGTACAATACACCCCCAGTCACCTACTGTATCTATGTGGAGGTGGCGATTTTGTCACCCCCCCAGGAGCGATGCTATTGGCTGTCCAGCCAATAGCAGCCGGCAGGGGAGGGGTTAATGGCATTTTCTCGCAGCTCTGCCCGATAGCTGAGTTCAGTCAGTGGGCAGAGCTGCTCAAAGGTGCCAGGGACCCCACCTCTGTGCGATCGGAGCCCCCTCAGGGAACAAGATCTGCAGGGTCAGAACAGGGAAAGAATGCAATCCAGGGCAAGGTAAGAGTGAGTGTAAAAAAGTAAAAAAAAGTTTAACCCCCCCCGACCCCCTAATAGGTCCCCAAGGGTCCACCATAAATTTTTCAGGGGGTTCATGGCGTTGCATATGGCTCCTCATTTTTTTGGCCTCCGACTCCGAATCTGCCAGTGGGGACGAGGAAGATCCTACATTCCTGTGTTCTTCCTCGTCCTCCTCATCATCTAGCAGTGATGATGAGGCCACGCACCCCCCATGATAGTGGCCCAGTGACTGGCACTAGTACGAGTGACAATGCCGTTTGTATTAGGAGTCCGACCCCCCAGGCGTTTTTACTGGAGCTCCCTTCCGGTGAACCTGTCTGGAGACCCCCAGAGGGTTATCAGCCACAGATTCCAGAGTTTGTTGGCGACTCCGGAATCCGGATTGACATGGCCAGGTTCACTGAATTTGACTATTTCAGTTATTTTTTTCAGTGACGGTTTTGTCAATCACATGGTGCAGCAGACGAATCTGTACGCCCAGCAGTTCATGGACCACCACCCTGATTCTTTTTTGGCCAGGTCCAATGAATGATATGCTGTCAGTGCAGCCAAAATGAGGACATTTTGGGGCCTCAATCTGCATATGGGCCTGGTCAAAAAGCCAAGTGTCAGGCAGTACTGGGGCGGGGACATCCTATACCAGACCCCGCTTTACAGTATGGCCATGGCACGGAAGCGGTTCGAGGCCATTCGGAAATGCCTTCATTACGCTCATAATGAGGCATGTCCACCCCGAAGTGATCCCACCTATGACCGGCTTTACAAAGTGAGGCCCGTCTTCGATCAATTTGGGGCCAAATTTTTGGAGGCCTACGTACCGCTCAGGGAGCTCTCGGTCGATGAGTCTCTTATCAGTTTTAAGGGGAGACTCATCTTCCGCCAGTATATTCCCTTGAAGCGGGCGCGGTATGGCGTGAAGCTCTAAACTTTTTGAGAGTACCTCTGGGTACACTTACAAGTACGAGTATATGAGGGACGAGATTCCTGTATTGAACCCCCAGATTGTTCCCCCACTCTGGGTGTTAGCGGGAAAATCGTTTGGGACCTTGTGCACCCATTGCTGGATAAGGGTTACCATGTGTACGTGGACAACTTTTATACCAGCATCCCTCTGTCCACATCCCTTGCCGCCAGATCCACGTCTGCTTGTGGGACCGTGCGGAAGAATCAGAGAGGCCTCCCTCTAAATTTTCTGCAGACATCTATGCCCAAAGGTGAGTCCCGTGCCCTTACCCATGAAAACCTGTTGCTGGTCAGGTATAAGGATAAGAGGGATGTCCTTATGCTGACCACAATTCATGGTAACGGCAGCTCACCTGTCCCTGTGCGAGGTACCACAACACCGGTCCTCAAGCCCGATTGTATTCTGGACTACAATCGTGTATATAGGGGGGAGTTGATCTCTCTGATCAAAAAAACTGCTTCAGGGAGTATCACACTTCCATGCGGTACCAAATTTTCCCTTTTCATTTTAATTTTCCATAATTTGACCCCAATGTACCAAGTCCAGAGTACATTCCAAGTTTTATCCTTATGAAACCATTAAATTGCCCCAAAAATGTTTTCATGAAGAAAAATATTTATAAAAATTAAAAAAAATGATAAGACCTCTGGGGTATTTAAAAAAAAAGAAAGAAAATGGGTCATGGGTCACTGAGTCACTATCATCTGGGACTTTTTATGTTACCTCAAATGCGCAGCGCTCTCTCTCCACCTGAACGGGGGGGCGCATTTGAGGCAACAGGTTAGGGGCGGCCACACATTCACACCGGCGATTTGCGGCCATTCCGGTGATGCGGGTCACGTGTGACCCGCTGACCCGGAGATACATGGTGATCGGGGGTGTAGAACACACCCCCAATCACCTCCTGTATCTATGGAGAGGTGGCGATTTTGTCACCCCCACCAGGATCGCTGCTATTGGCCGGACCAATAGCAGCCGCCAGGGGAGAGGTTAACGGACCCTTCTCGCGGCTCTGATAGCCGACTGAGTTATTTGTGGGTTTCCCACTGCTTATTTGAAAGGGGGCGGGCTCTTCTCGGCTGTCCGCAGCAGATTTTCTGCTGCGGAAAATCCGCCACAAGCCCCATTGAAGTCTGTAGGGTCTGTGGCAGATTTTCCGCAGCAGAAATTACGCAGCGGAAAATCTGCTATGGAAAGCCGAGAAGAGCCCCCCCCTTTCAAATACACAGTGGGAAACCAGCAAATAAATCGGCCAGTGTAAGCATACCCTTACAGTCCATATTATTAATAAGTAGCTATGGCTTTCGAATAGAATAGATGAGTTCCTTAGCTACATAGTGGTAATAAACCTGTTGTTTAAATATTTTTGTTTATATTCATAGAACTCTTAGGGAATCAACTGGTTAATTTCGTTTTTTTTTTTTCTCTTTCTCTCTCCCCAGCCTGGTTGGGTGGGTGGGTAAGGAGTGGGAGGGGTAAGTGATGTTATGCTACCATGTATTTATATGTATTTATGTAATTTGGTCATTTGTCTTTTTACCGTGACTTTTGTAAATAAAAATATATATAAAAAGAAAAAAAAAATGGATATGGCCACCTCTAAGAATGAAACAACTAATAGGTAGCTATGGCTTTAGAATAGAATAGATGAGTTCCTTAGCTATACAGTGCGACGAAACCTGTTCTTTAAATTCATAGAACTCTTAGGGAATCAACTGATTAATATAGTTCTCCCCTATACCCCCCCCCCCCCCCCTGCCTGGTTGGGTGGGTGGGAGGGGTAAGTGATGTTATGCTACCATGTATTTATATGTATTAATGTAATTTAGGTAATTTGTCTTTTTACAGTGACTTTTGTAAAGAAAAATATATATAAAAAGAAAAAACAAGGATATGGCCACCTCTAAGAATGAAACAACTTTACAATAGATCTTAATGAACAATTCCCTATAATCTTATTTCTATAGCGTCTTTGCTGCCTTTGTGTCTCCATGGTACAGACATAAACATCTCTTTAGAATCCTGTTGTCTCATGTTCACTTCTATGTGTCCCCTACATTGTGCTAACATATAATGGGAGATTTATCAATACCTGTGCAGAGAAAAGGTTGCCCAGTTGCCCATAGCAACCAATCACATTGCTTCTTTCATTTTTCAAAGGCCTTGTTAAAAATGAAAGAAGCGATCTGATTGGTTGCTATGGGCACCTGCACCCCTGTTCCTCTACACTGGTTTTGATGAATCTCCCCCATAGTATGTTTGGTGGGTTGGCCAGATGTAGAGGACAGATAGAAGGGAAGATGGCTGCAGGAGCAGACTACACAGTTTGTTGTCAGTTAACATGGAGACACATGACCTGCATAAGAGCTGTAGAAAAAAATCATATTTCTTTCTATATCCATGGAAACCATGAAAAGTTTATTTGTGATGGTGTACATGACCTTATATTACTCCAAATATCACCCATGTGCCTGTATAAATGATATGTATATTATCAAATGGAAACTAAAGTCACAGCTTGACAAAGAAGAGGTCACATGACCAGTAATGTCATCATGATGTCACATGTGTGATGTCACAATGGTGAAAATTACCAATACTCCGATCACCCAATGTTACGCTGAGAGTGTGTGTAGGAGTTTGCAGAGCGAGGACCGTTCTGAGCGATTTCTTTTGGAAAAGAATGACAAAAAGAAAGCGCGTAAGAGGAGGAGAAGAGGACTTACCTGAGCTCCATCAAAGGAAGAGGCAGAAACCTAATTTCCTTCAATATATAACATCGCCGACATCCAAGTATGTCATTGATTTTGAAGAAAACAAGATGGAGCTGGCAAGCAAACTTTTTAGTTTGTATAACAAATCCATCTTTGACAATAAGCTTCCTGATATCAAGATCACATGGAATAAAAGACTGACGTCCACAGTAGGTCAGTGCCTGCACGGCATTTATGGTGACCAGCCATATAGCAGAATAGAACTATCTGACAAGATCTGTGATTCTGCAGACCGAGTAAGGGACGTATTAGCTCACGAGATGTGCCATGCGGCCACATGGCTTATAGACGGCAGCAGAACTGACGGTCATGGTGTCCTCTGGCAGGCCCATGCGGATAGAGTCACCCGAAAACACCCTGAGCTGCCAAAGGTAACAATGTACCATGACTATGTCATCAACTACAAGTTCACCTATCATTGTGATGCCTGTGATAAAACCTTTGGACGTTTTAGAGAAATTCCAACGGATAAAGCCTTTTGCCGCACCTGCAGAAGTAGACTACGCCTTGTGAGCCATAGATGATCTGAGGACAAAAGACCCAAAAAAATATAAATAAAAAAAATTAAAAAAAACAAGCAAATCTGTTTAACTTTCTGACACCAGTTGATTTAAAAAAAATGTTTTCCAGAGGAGTACCCCTTCAACCTGTTGGGGACGGAGGGTATAAAGATACGCCCTCACGTCCTGGTACTTAAGGACGGAGTTCGTACCTGTTTGTCCCCCGCATTTCCGATCACCGCCGCTCGCCGGGTGGTGATCGGAATGGGATATCTGCTGAAATCATTCAGCAGGCATCTTGTGGCAATTCCTAAGTAGGTCCTGAATCAATTCTGACCGGTGAATCACGTTTTTTTCCGGGCTGATCGGTTCTCTGGTGACCCGCTCACCCGGAAAATAAGCGACACAGCCCCCATCACCCTAAAGGATAGGAGTGAGGTGGCAGGGGTGCCACCTTCTTCTATCCCCTGCCATTGGTCGGTCAGGACTGACCCACCAATGGCAATTGGGGGCGGGGGGGTGAAGGTTCATTTCCACCGCTCTGTCCACTGATGGAAGTCCGGGAAGAGAAGTGTGTGTGTGTGGGGGGGGGCTGGGGGGGCCATGGAGAAGAAGTGGGACAAGGGGGGAACAATCGGATTACTGGGCAGCATGGATAGATCGTGGGTGGCGGCACAGACGGCGGAGGAGGCTGCAGTAAAGGTCTATGGTAAGTGATCTTCACTGTGGCATTCTCGAAGTTGCAAAACTTCAATTGCTGTCTGGACTTGCTGGGAGTTGTAGTTTTGCAACATCTGGAGGGCCACAGTTTGAAGACCACTGTGTAGTGGTCTCCAAACTCTGGTCCATCAGATGTTGCAAGACTACAACTCTCAGCATGCCCAGACTGTCCAGACATGCTGGGAGTTGTTGTTCTGTAACATCTGGTCCTTCAGATGTTGCAGAACTACAACTCTAAGCATGCCTGGACAGTCTGGGCATGGCACAGTTTGGAGACCACTGTGTAGTGGTCTCCAAACTGTGACCCTCCAGATGTTGCAAAACTAAAACTCCAAGCATACCCAGACAGTCAGGGATGATGGGCGGTGTAGCTCTGCAACATCTGGTCCTTCAGATGTGGCCGAACTACAACTCCCAGCATGCCTGGACAGTCTGGGTATGTTTGGAGTTTTCGTTTTGCAACATCTGGAGGGCTACAGTTTGGAGACAACTACACAGTGGTTTCCAAACTGTTCTTCTGCAGTTGTTGCATAATCACAACTCTCAGCATGCCGTTCGGCTGTCAGTGCATGCTGGGAATTGTAGTTTTGCCACAGCTGTAGGCATACTGGTTGGGAAGCACTGATCTAGAGTCTGTTTCCCAACCCGTGTGCCTCCAACTGTTGCAAAACTGCAACTCCTAGTATGAACTGACAGACCGTGCATGCTGGGAGTTGTAGTTTTGCAACAGCTAGAGGCCCACTGGTGAGGAAAAACTGAGTAAGTCTGTTACCTCTGCGTTTTCTCACCATTGTGCCTACAGCTGTGGCAAAACTACAACTCCCAGCATGCACGGTCTGTCAGTGCTTTGGACAATTTGGTTGGAATGGAAGTTGGGGGCCATGTGCATTTACAAAGCCCCCGTGCTGCCATAACAGTGGACCTCCCCCGACATGTGACCCCATTTCGGAAACTAAACCCCTTACGGAATGTAATAAGGGGTGCAGTGAGCATTTACACTTCACAGATGTCTGACAGAATTTTTGAACTGTTGTCCGTAAAAATGAAAAGTTTTATTTTTCATTTGCACAGCCCACTGTTCCAAAGGTCTGTCAAACACCAGTAAATGCTCACTGCACCCCTTATTACATTCAGTGAATGGTGTCGTTTCCCAAATGTGGTCACATGTGGGGGGTGCACTGTTCTGGCACCACAGGGGGCTTTGTAAACGCACATGGCCCCCAACTTCCATTCAAACAAATTTTCTCTCCAAAAGCTCAATGGCGCTCCTTCTCTTCTGAGCATTGTAGCAGAGCACTTGACATCCACATATGGGGTATTTCCATACTCAGAAGAAATGGTGTTACACATTTTTGGGGGCTTTTTCTCCTATTACCGCTTGTGAAAATGAAAAATTTGGGGTAACACCAGCATTTTATGGAAACATTTTTTTTTGCATTTTATCGCCCCACTTTAACGAAAGTTTGTCAATCACCTGTGGGGTGTTAAGGCTCACTGTACCCCTTATTAAATTCCTTGAGGAGTGTAGTTTTCCAAATAGTGTGACATGTGTTTTTTTTTTTTTTTTTTTAAATCCGACATGTCCCTTAAAAATTATTTCAGCAATATTCACTCTCCAAAAGACCAATGTCGCTCCTTCCCTTCTGAACCCTCTAGCGCGCCCAAAGAACACTTTATAGCCACATATGCGGTATTTCCTTACTCGAGAGAAATGGGGTTACACATTTTGAGGGGCATTTTCTCCTATTACACCTTGTGAAAATGAAAAGTTTGGGGTAACACCAGCATTTTAGTGTTCAAAATCTATTTTTTCATTTTCACGTCCCACTTTAACAAAAGTTCGTCAATCACCTGTGGGGTATTAAGGCTTACTTTACCCCTCCATTTATGTTCCTTGAGGGGTGTATTTTCCAAAATAGTGTTCCATGTGCTTCTTTTCTGTTCTGGCACCATGGGGGCTTCCTAAATGTGACATGTCCCCCAAAAACCATGGCAGAAAAATTTACTCTCCAAAATCCCATTGTCGCTCCTCCCCTTCTGAGGACTGTAGTGCTCTAACAGAGAATTTAACATCCACATATGAGGTGTTTCCTTACTCGAGAGAAATTGAATTACAAATTTTGGGGGACTTTTTCACCTTTTACCCCTTGTAAAAATGAAAAAATTGGGGCTACAATAACATGTTAGTGTAAAAAAATTAGATTTTGAATTTTCTCCCTCACTTTGCTGCTATTCCTGTGAAACACGTAAAGGGTTAACAAACTTTCTGAATGTCATTTTGAGGGGTGCAATTTTTATAATGGGGTCCATAATTGGGGGTTTCTTAAAGAAAGGCCCCTCAAATACACTTCAAACTGAACTGGTCCCTAAAAAAATCATATTTTGAATTTTTCATGAAGATTTGGAAAATTGCTGCTTTACTTTGAAGCCCTCTAATGTCTTCAACATAGGGTAGACATATTGTGAATGTGAATCAATATATAATTTATTTGGAATCTCGGAATCAAATTTAAAAGTACAAGCATCCCAGAGTTATTAATGCTTTGGGTGACAGTGGTCAGAATTGCAAAAAATGCTCTGGTCCTTAGGGTCGAAATGGGCTCGGTCCCCAAGGGGTTAAATTTGACAGTGTCTGGGGATTTGGAACCTTAATGGACTTCTACTATGGGGGCACCATCCTTGTGAATCGTCGGACAGTCATGAGAGACTACCTCCCCACACACCTACACTCCTTGGAGAGCAGGGAAATAGTGGAGTACACCCCAGTCCACAGTGCAAGAGGAGAATGGGGGACAGCTGTGACAAGACCGAAGAACCCTGCACAGAACCCCTTTGTCTGCTGGCCCTCGGAAGATTGGGAGTCGGATGCCTTCGGCTTACTACCTCCACAAGTCAGAGGTCAAGTCATGGAGGAAGAGTACCTGTCCGAGGCGCCAGTCATGGCACCTAAGTACCGTCCAGAAACCCAGAAGAAGTCATCTACAGATGTGCCCAGCAATGAGGAGGTTTGGCCTGCTCAACGGACACCAACACTTTGTCCCCCAGTGGCGCAAGCTGCTGCGGTGCAGATGGTGGTAACAGTGAGCCCCACCATCACTGATTCCAAGCTTTTTCAAGTGTCTTGGAACACATGACTCCCTTAGAGGTGGCACAGTCCCGTGGTCCCCGCTTCATGTCCCAACCTCAAAAGCACCCTGACAGGAGAGGCTGGAATGGCAAATTTTCGGGAAGAGCTCACAGGTGTTAATCTTGTTTTTCCTACTGTTAAAGGGTAGCTCCCACCATCCCTTTTTTCCCCCTCTCTGTCCCTGCCTATTTTCCATCCATCCCTAACCCCTTCCCTGCCTTTAAGTTGTTTTTTTTTACTATATAAAAAATGCAGTTTTGTCTGCCTGGTAGTGTACCAGGCAGACTTCCCCAACAGCCACCAAATCACTGATGCCTGTTGGGGCCGACACTTCCGCCCTTAGTTCATCTACACAGGGGGCCTCCAGCTGTTTCACCACTACAACTCCCAGCTTGCCCTGACATCTATTGGCTGTCAGGGCATGCTGGGAGTTGTAGTGGGGGAAAAACTGGAGGCACTCTGTGTTAAAAACAATACATGGCCGCTGCGCAACCTGAACCCCGCCACCCCCCCCCTGAACCCTGCTACCCAAACCCCGCCGCTCAACCCACTCCTATCCCCCCCCGACATACCAGGACAGCGCAGCAACGGGGCCGGCGTGAAAAGTAAGTGCAGGACAGCAGCGATGGCGGGGCCGGCGTGCGTTGCCAGGGAGCCAATGCGCGCGTCTTCTGTTCTCTGCGCTCGCTCCCGCCTGTCTGATTGTCAGTCAGGGAGTGAGCGCAGGATGAATGATTTAGGACCGATGCCTGGCCGGCATTAGTCTGAATTCAGGCGTGAAGTCACGCCAGCCTGCAGCTGGCTACTAGGAGGGAGACCCCTAGTGGCCGGTTTTCAAACGTAAAATACACTGTGTTAATAAAAAAATATTTTTTTTTAACTATATTAGAGATATGTTGTAGTACATAAGTACTACAACATATCAAAAATAAAAGTTGGTGACAGTGCCCATTTAAGTCATGAGACTAACATTGTTTTGTGCAGTACCACTATTGTTTTGCAGGTTTTACTTTAACGTTCAAGAGATTCACCTGGCGGACTAGCCAAGAGCTACCAGTAACCATTCTGCGTAAGCCTATGTGCCTGGCTCAAGCCGTGATCCTTTACTACAGACTCTTGCATATCAGAACTGTAGAGCAGTACTATCATTCCCTTAAATAGATTTACCCTATGTTAGAACTATTACAGATCTTTTGGCTGAAAGTGAGAGGTGTATTGTTCAGGGACCTTTTACTAATTTGAGATGTAAAAGCACGAGGATGCCCAATTTGGATATATTCCTGGACATGGTAACTAGAGAAATTGAAAGGATACCTTCTTGGAATGAACAAATTCCATCTAATCTTTCGGATAGAGAATTGAATGCCCTTAAACAACTAGAACGAGATTCAAATATAATTATTAAACCATCTGATAAAGGTGGGAATCTGGTGGTTATGGACACATGTGGATACAGGGAGATGGCATTGGCATTACTTAAAGATCGTGAATCCTGTTGTGTCATCTTGAGGGACCCCACTGACTCCTTTAAGGAGGAACTTGAACAATTACCGTATATACTCGAGTATAAGCAGAGTTTTTCAGCACGATTTTTCATGCTGAAAACGCCCCCCTCGGTTCATACTCGAGTGAACAAAAAACGCTTCTGGCTTAGCTGTGAGGGGATGGGCCAGGCCATCCATCTTCGGCCATCTATGCTGCAGGGACCGTCTGGTGGGGAGGGTTAGTCGTTCCGGGCTCTCCATCTTCACCAAGAGGCCCTCTTCTCTGCTCCAGGCCGGCCCCAAACTAGTGACGTTGCATTGATGCCACCGCACAAGGACGTTCATGCGCAAGGACGTCACGGACGTCTGCTGTGCACGGACGTCCCTGCGTGTTGTAGAAATGAAGAGGAAGTCCAGCACTGCAGCTTTATTCAGTGAGGAGCACACAGTAGAAAACACACTAGTCAGACATGTTTCAAGCATGAACGCTCTTCCTCGGTGATGTCAGTGTGAGCACAGGTGAGCACTTATATACCCAAATTCAAGAGTGGGGCCAGATGAAACAACGCCCATGTACCTGGCATCACACTGATAGACAGGGATCGAGGTATGCAGATAAAATGCACATACAAAGTACAAAAAATGTATATATAAAATATGTATAAAAATACATAAATACTAAATATATAATACCACATACCAAAAATTGGAAACTAGCAAGAGGATAAGGATAAAAAGAAAAGGAAGAAATGTATAAAGTTAATAATGGAACAATAGTTCCCGTCGGATATTTAATCCTGTGGGACTACGTGTTCCTAACGTAAACTGCCAGAAAGCTTCTCTGTCAGCGAATTTTTTCCTAATGCATCCTCCTCTAATGCTAGATTTAACGAGTTCAATAGCATAGATACTAAAACCACTGGTGTTACCCTGATGCACAGTTTGAAAGTGGGCAGATGCAGCTGATCTGTGTCTGCTCGATGTGGTAGTACTATCATTCAAATGCTCTAAAGCTCTGGTTTTTAACCTCCTAGTTGTGTAACCCACATACTTGAGTTGACAGAGTGAGCATTCTATGATGCACACCACATTGGTATAATTGCAATTAATGTAAGATTTTATAGAAAAAGTCCTGGTGCCATCTGCAGTGGTAAAGGTTTTGGTAGGTTTTGCATAATTACAAGTGCGGCATATTCTCTGTCCGCACTTGAAAAAACCTTTCTGAGCTAACCAATGTGAATGGCTGGATCTTTCACTCACAACCACACTTGGCGACCAAGTGTGGGAGCCCTTTTGGACACTACTTGGTACCCCTCACTCAGGAGGGATGATAACGTTTCATCCCTCCTGAGGAAATGAAGGTGTCTGTTAATAATTTGTTTGATGTTATTGAAATACGGAGAATAAGTGAGTGCCACAATAGGTTTTTGCTTTGTTTTATTGGAACATGTTGTGGATTAACAAGGGCACTTCTATCCTTATTAGCTACAATACCTTCAGCCCTATGTAAGGTGTGATGGGAATAACCCCTATTGGACAACCTGTTCTTCAGTTCTATGGCCTGGGATTTATATGTAGCTGTGTCGGAGCAAACTCCCCTACTGGTATGGATCTGGTGGTGTGTAACGGATGATTGCTGTCAGCTCTAAGGACAGTGTTACCAGAGATGGGCTTACGGTGAGTCGAAGTAGAAATGTGATTTAATGGCGTGATGGTTAGTGTTGAGCGGCATAGGCCATATTCGAATTCGCGAATATTCGCGAATATATGGACGAATATTCGTCATATATTCGCGAATATTCGCATATCCGTTATATTCTCGTTTTATTTTCGCATATGCGAATATTCACGTATGCGAAAATTAACATATGTGAAAATTAACATATGTGAATATTAACATATGTGAATATTAGCATATGCGAAAATTCACTTATGCGAAAATTCGTATATGCGAAAATTTGCATATGCGAATTTTCGCACGCCAGTCTCACACAGTAGTATTACAGCCTTCTTTACACCACACAAGCTGGAAGCAGAGAGGGGTGATCACTGTGATGTGTACTGTGAAGAAAAAAAAAATAAATAAAAAAAATAAAAACGAATATTCGTAATTACGAATATATAGCGCTATATTCGCGAAATTCGCGAATTCGCGAATATGCGATATTCGCGAATAATATTCGAATTGCGAATATTCGCGAGCAACACTAGTGATGGTGAAGGATAAATCCAAAAATGCCATGGTCTGTAAATCAAACTGATATGTAAATTTGAGATTGTACGAATTCAGGTATGCAGCAAACAGTGGCACGGTCGCAGCGTCCCCCCTCCAAATGAGGAGGAGGTCGTCAATGAAGCGACCGTACCACTGTATGCCGCTGGCGAATGGATTTTCAGAAGTAAATATGTAACTGGACTCCCAAAAGGACATAGTCAAATTTGCCAGGGATGGTGAGTGTTTGACTCCCATGGAAACACCACTAGTCTGTACATAGAATGTTCTCTCAAATATGAAGTAATTACGGGACATGAGGAACCAAATGACCATTTTGATAAATTCTTTGAGATCTAATGAGTAATGACTGTAGGTATTAAGGTGGAATTCAAGAGTGGTCATGGCAACTTCCCAAGGGATGTTAGTGTACAAAGACACTACATCACAGGAGAGCCAATATGCGTGTGATGTCCACTGTACATTTTCCATGGCGCTCAAAACATCCCTGGAATCCCTGAGATATCCCGGAACACGTTGCACCAGAGGTTGCAATAATAAATCAACCCAATTGGACAGTCGATCCAACAAGGACCCGCTGCAAGAGACAATGGGCCTCATAGGTGGAGGGACTGTCCCTTTATGGGTCTTGGGCAGAGCATACATGACCGGAATGACTGGTTCATTCACAAAAAGATAATCTCCATTCCTTCCAGTGATGACCCACAGTGCAACACCTTCATCAAGTAATTTGGATAACTCAAGTTGGAATTTCATGGTAGGATCAGCAGTAAGTTTTTGGTATGATCCTGCAACAAGGTATTGATTCCCTCAATATACATATCCTTATCCATAACCGTTACCAATCCCCCTTTGTCAGACATCCTGATGATAATATCATCATAAGTGGTTAATTCTTGTAGAGCAATGCGCTCCTTGCGGGTAAGGTTGTCCGACCTGGGGGGAGTGGTTGATACGGTGTTGCTAAGGGAGATGAGATCCTCCTCCACTGCGGCCTGGAAAAGATCCATTCCATAAGTGCGGGAGGATAAAGGATAAAATGAGGGATTTTTGTGGACATGCATGAGATTCTTGGACACAACCTCAACTTGTTGAACGTCATGGTCAGAAAATGATTGTCCCTGAAATTCATTGTTGACATGCATGTGGGAACAGGGGTCAACTTTTTCAGTAGAGTCCTCACTAAAAAAATGTTTTCTGACGGTAAGGTTGCGTACAAAGCGATTTATTTCACAGAGGGTGCCAAACACATTAAGTCCATTGACCGGTGAAAAGTTCAATCCCCTAGCAAGTAATGAGATCTGATCCGGGGAGAGAACTCTGCTAGACAGGTTCATCACTGCTAGTTCCTCCGCGCCTGACTGCGAAGGCATGGAGGATCTTTTCCGATGTTTCCTGCCCCCCCCCCTCCTCCTGGGTTTTTTGTTTTGCGCTGCGCTTTTTTTGGCTGAGCTGCATGGCGCGGAGTACCCGTGGAGGTATGGGGGGCAGTACATCCATCAGACTCTGTACTTTCACCCTCGCGATCGGAGTCCATCTCAGAGGAGCTGAAGGTGACTTTTTGCAGGGGTGTGCGTTTTTTATATCCACGTCTCTTGTTTTTTAATATGGATCTGGGTTGCATGCGAGAATTATCCCAGCGACCCCAGTCGTATTGTTGCTTAAGTTCAAAGTCCCGCATATCCCTCTGCAATTTGATTTTCTTAGACTCCATAATTCCCTCCTCTAATTTGGCAATGCGATCATTAGTAACTTTTAATAAGTCAGAAAAATCTGCCATACCTTGAAATGGCTCCAATTCTTGTTGTAACTTGGAAATGTCCTCATTCAAGGTTTCCAATTTCTTGGTCTCATATTTGACAATGATGTTCATGAACCGGTTGGAGCAGACTGTGATAGCCTCGTGCCATTCCATCAACATTTCTTCGCAATAAATAGTTGTGGGGATCTTTTTGATTCTTAAGCCCCTTGGGATGATGTCCTTAGAGATGTAATTAGACAGTGTGGTACAGTCCCACCAAATCCTGGTTTCTTGTAATTGTAACTTTTCAAGGTTATGCATTAAAACCCGAAGGTCCCTGCGTGTTGTCGTTAACGCAATGTCACTAGTCCGTGACCGGCCCCGAGCGGAGAAGAGGGCCTCCCGGTGAAGATGGACAGCCCGGAACGACTAACCCTCCCCACCGGATGTTTTATTTTCGATTCTCGGTACTACCACCAGCTCAGGGGTACTGCTATGGGGAGCCCAGTGGCTCCCTCGTATACAAATTTTACCTTGGGCTGGTGGGAGAGTACCATTGTTTTTGGGGAGGAGGACAGTAGGTGGAACCCACATATTATTTTTTGGGGCAGGTATATTGATGAGGTATTAGTTGTTTGGTCCGGAAGTGAAGGTCTATTTAAAGAATTTGTTGAAGGTCTTAATCACAACTCCCTTGGTTTAAAATTTATGTTTGAGATCAATAGGGACGAACTGCCATTTTAGGACATACTTGTTAGAAGAGGAGAGGGTGGTTTTCTTGAGACGTCTACATATAGGAAGCATACATCGACGAATAGTTTACTTAGATGGGACAGTTTCCATCCTGTAGCCCTGAGAAGAGGTATCCCTACTGGACAATTTTTGAGGATACGAAGGAACTGTTCATCGATGGAAGGGTTCAACAGGCAAGCAAGGGATCTAAGGGATAGGTTTACAGAGCGAAGTTACCCCCTGGAGACCCTAACAACATAATTTAGGAGGGCTTTAGTGTCAGAACGCCAAAATTTGTTGACCCCAAAAAATAGGACTGTAGAGGATAACATAGTTAGATTAATTAGCACTTATGATAACCAATCAGAGAGGGTGAAAAATATTTTGAAACAATATTGGCCTATACTGCGTAGTGACCGGGATCTTCAAGATTGTATTTCATCATACCCAGCAATAACTTTTCGAAGGGGTAGGTCAATTAAGGATAGGCTGGTACATTTTCAAGGGCCGAGTAGAAAAGGGACCTGGCTAGATAGGAAACCACTGGGCACTTTCCGATGTAGGGCGTGCAACAATGTTCTACAATGCAAGACCTTTTCAAGTGTAGTGACTGGCAGGGAGTACACAATTAGGGATTTTGCTAATTGTGAGACAGTAGGGGTAATTTATGTAGGTGCATGAACATGCCCCCTCCAGTATGTAGGAAAAACTAAGAGGCCCTTCCATTAGGGAACACATTTGTGACATCCAAAATAGAAGGGACACCACAGTGTCATTTCATATGTCGGAAAAGCACGGTGGTGACATTAATTGTATCTTCTTTTGTGTTATGAGATAGTTCAAAAATCCCATAGAAGTGGAGAATGGGATAGACCCATCCTACAGAAGGAATCAGAGTGGATTTTCAGGATGCGTTCTATCTCTCCACTCGGCTTAAACGAGCGTTTAACATTTAGTTGTTTAATTTAGCATTGTCACTCCTGTTATCTCTCTTTATTATTTTACCTCCTCCTCTGGGGTGGACCCCTTATTTAGGGCTCCTTCCCTGATGGGGAGTTTTCCTCTTTGTCTCTTCAATATTCGTTAAATTCTTTGTTACCACCTTTGGTGGTGAGGTATTATAATTTGACCCCTGGCCTATATTACATTGCGAGAAGGCCCCTAATTTCTTTGGCTCTAATGAGAAATTAGGCTTTTTTCGTTATTATACCTTGTATGTTGTCCCATTGACACATAATATATATTTATTGTTTTTCCTGTATTTTAAATTTCCCCTATATGTTTGATATGATTTATCTGTATATGTTGATTATGTTTATATATTATTATATTTTGCTATCTTTTTGTCATTTTTTCTTTGTATTTTCTCAGTATTCCTCGTCTTTCTACTTGGTCATTGTTTTCTTCTAGTTCTCCTATGTTGTCTCTACTTATTATTTTTTGTGCTCGGGGCTTTAACCGTGAGTACTTACCTGGAACATCTTACAACAATACATAAATACCATATACATAATAAACGGCTGAGGTGTGCCATAACCGTGATCGAGGGCACGCTTATAGAGGGCATACCCTGTGAAGAAGTGATGAGAAGAAGGGAGGGTTGGGTGGGTGAACAAACGAAACACACGCCCTGAGGTAGGGGATTCTGGGTGTTATATATCCCACGCCCCACCCACAAACACAGCCCTGTGGGCTTAATTACTTGTGCTGTGGGCTTTAACCGTGAGTAATTACCTAAAACATCTTACAAAAATACATAATAACCATATACATAATAAACGGCTGAGGTGTGCCATAACCGTGATCGAGGGCACGCCTATAGAGGGTAAAAAGCAAGACATGTAGGTACAATTAACATTTGATATACTACAATTACATTGCCAAACTTAAACACCTGCGACATTTCAAACCTAAGATTCGTAACATCTCACATAACAAGACCATTTACCCATTATCATTATTTGATGATATGCATTGGAACCTTGTGCTGTGACGCTGCTCCAAATCGGGAAGAACGACCCGAAAGAGAAGTAGGATTATGACTCAATGTTTTAGTTAACAACATTGTTCAAGAAAGATTAGAACAGGCACCATAACCCTCATCTACTTATGACAAGTTGTTCAGTGATACTGACAAGCAAACATGTAGACCAAAACCCGAGGAAGCAGAAAGTATTACATCACTGAACCCCTACCTTGATAGGAAACTCAGAGGATTGCAGCTTGTCCCTAAAAGCAACAAGACTACAGAATGCATTTAATGACCTGTAGACGTGAAAGGACTTTGCGTAATCATCGTGCCTGAAGCTGTGACGGTGTCTGTGTCACCATATGATCGGGAGACTATCGTGATTAGACAGACATGTACCATATGTAACTGAAATAAACTGACTGAGGACATAGCAAGGGGTAACCATGATTTATGTAACGCCGAGCGCTCTGTGTCCCGCGGCTTCCCCGGAGCGCTCGCAGCGTTCGGCTTGCAGCAGCGCTCCGGTCACTGTCCCTGACCGGGAGCGCTGTCCCCCTGCCTGCGGCGGGGATGCGATCCGCATGGCGGGACATCCCCGCCCGCGGGTCGCATCCCAAGTCACTTACCAGTCGGGTCCTCTGTATCTTCCTCCCCACATGCGCGGCCCCGCTCCCTAGGGCGCGTGTGCGCCGGCTCACTGAAATTTAAAGGGCCAGTGCACCACTAATTAGTGCCTGGCCCAATCAAGTTAAAATGCATAAATACTCACTTCCTCTTCCTCCCCTTGCCGGATCTTGTTGCCTTGTGCCCTGAGAAAGCGTTTTGTGTATTGCCTAGCCTGTGTATCTGACCTTCTGCTGTTGCCCCTGACTACGAACCATTGCCGCCTGCCCTGACCTTCTGCTACGTCTGACCTTGCCTTTGCCTTGTCCTTTGTACCACGCCTGTTTCAAAGGCCAGAGGGGTCGAGTTGCTACTGGGGGACACGACCTGGTAGTTACCACCGCAGCAAATCCATCCCGCTTTGCGACAGGCTATGGTGAAGACCAGTAACTACTTAGAACCGATCCCCCAGTATGACGCGCACCATCGCCTCTCTGGCACAGAGGATCCACCTCCAGTGTCCTCACCAGCCGCTAGTCCGGATCCTGACAATTTACTGTGTGTGCACGCATAGCACACGCACAAAATCTACTTAAACAACAAGCTACTTACTTACCGATACCTGGTCCATATTTATGGTCCTTACCTGGTACTTATGACCAATAGTGTTGAACCAAGATGAATCAAATATCTTCCCTAGAAGTAGACAACTGCTTTACCTCTACCTGAAATTTAAGTGGCAAAATACACTTGAGTGGGTAGGTAAAATAAATCCATGACCACCCTGTGCCATCCTGACATACCCTAATTGATAAGAGTCATGGAATGAAACAGATATACTTGGATGAATTGGTTTAGTGTATCATGGAGGAAAGAACTCTTACACTACTCGATAGTAGCCCCGACATGATTTGTAAAACCATTGTACCCAACCAAGCGACAAGTCTTACGCGACCATCATTCCTGTAGTCTTGACGGGACATAGCATGACCATACTTGCCCGTAAATGTGACCGGACATTTACGTAATCATTATGCCATGATGTAGTCATGGCAGGTCTACCGTATTTTTAGCGCCTGTAATCATGACAGGACATTGCGTAACCATCATGCCTGTAGTCGTGACACGTCTGGCGTAACCGTCACACCTGTAGTTATGCAAGAACATTGCATAACCATTGTGCTTGTAGTCGTGACTGAACTTTGTAAATCTCATACCCGTAGTAATGATAGGTTGCCAAGATATTGTGTAACGAGCCTATTTACAGTAATCATATAGTGACAAGTCTATGCATTTGAAGCGTGGGTATTTGGAACATATAACAGCTCTTGCGAGAGCACAAGAACATTGCCTGATGATGAGCAGCGCACCAAACTGACTATGGTGACATCTTGAAAGGCATGACAGACCTAAAAATGTGCGCAACTTACTAGTGATGATCTTCATGTGAATCTGAAAACACAACCTGATAACATGAAAAATGCGGGCATACTACCGTAGCATCCTGAAAACATGGCCCACCCTAACCCTAGCAGACCCCACCAGACCAGAGTGCACTAACGTGATGAAACTAAATACCTAAGGAAGACTAAATACCTAACGAAACATGACCGTAGTAATGACGACAGCCTGAAATTTAGCAACCTATGAAAAGTATCAGTGCGGCCTGCCCTGTGCTGCTGTATAAATGAATATATGATCACGACATCTACCCGGCATACCCATGATGAAACATTGCACCTGTATGATGGCATGACTCAATCTATACCTTCGTTGTGAGGACGTATGTGTACTTCGCCTACATGTGAACTAGCAATGTGTACGTAGATGGTGAAGTTTGCATGGTACCGACTAGAGAAGCGAATACATTGTGTCTCTGCTATGGTGACATATGCTTAGTGTGTGAACTTATCGTGCCGCGTGTATGGAATGAATCTATAGTAGGGGAAGCAATGATATCTACGCTATTGTAAGTATACATGGTGTATGAGCTGTGATGACTCCTATAACCAAGCTGTGTCCACTCTCCACCCGCGTTCTCGGTAACCCCACTGGCCAGCAAGAGGTTGTTCCATCAGTAATTTGTATAGCTCGGCCTTCTTAGCTGTTGCCACAAAGGAACTCCCCTTCTGTGCAACTCCTCCATGATTTTAGGAATTGTCCACATGCGCTATAAAGAGACACTGCCTCTGTCCAAAACCCTTGACAGAGTCTCTGGAATCGACAAGCATCATATCTGAATCATGAGACATGCTGACCGACAACCTGTTACTGACTTTAGTAAAACTCAAAAGCAATGTCACCAAGAGCTATGCCCTGAAAGAAATGAACTGGCTATTACTAAAATATAATGTATTTTGAATTTATGTGCAAATTATTGTTTGCAAATTATTGTACCTACCCTTGTCAGAGTTGAGATCCAAACAGGGCTGTGACTAAAGTTGAGAGTGCCATGCTAAGAATGTATGCGTAAAACATATAACGTTTGCTCGGAACAAATGTCAAATAAATATGTTTTTTTTTCCCTTCTATCCAAAGATGGACAGTGCCCGCCACCTGAAAGTGACAGGTCATGAGGGGTATGCCACTGCATTTCTGTGACGTGTGACTCATTGCTCTGAAATTGTGTCAGCAACAATAGATGAAACAGTGCATCCCACCTGGAATTCATGACAGGTCATGAGGGGTATGCCACTGCATGTGTGTGACGTGAGACCCATTGCTCTGAAATTCTGTGAGCAACGATAGATGAAACAGTGCATCCCACCTGGAATACGGGACAGGTCATGAGGGGTATGCCACTGCATGTGTGTGACGTGAGACCCATTGCTCTGAAATTGTGTGAGCAACGATAGATGAAACAGTGCATCCCACCCGGAATATGTGACGGGTCATTAGGGGTATGCCACTGCATGTGTGTGACGTGAGACCCACTGCTCTGAAATTGTGTAAGCAACCATAGATGAAACAGTGCATCCCACCTGGAATATGTGACGGGTCATTAGGGGTATGCCACTGCATGTGTGTGACGTGAGACCCATTGCTCTGAAAGTGTGTCAGAAACAATAGATGATTAAATTTGTTTTTTTGTTTTTTTAATACTTATACCGCCAATGAGTATGTGTTATTGCACTGCAGCTTATTAGTAACCCTGTGACGTGAAAACAACCACGTGGATGAGTGTTTGATATGATGCGAGATATTAACGTTGCTGATGGAATGATATATATTGATCAACTGCGGTGATCATTGATAAATGTGCTGATGCCTGATGACAACTATCGTGATGGATTTGGTGCATAAGAACAGAACTCAAAAGCACTGTCCCCAAGTTCTATGCCCTGAAAGAAAGGACTGAATTACTAGATATAACGTATTGATAAAACGTACCAACTGTTGATTGCAAAGAAACCATGTAGTAATGGAGTAAAAGCTACTGTGTGATTGACATGAGATTGCCATACTAAGAACATATGAGTGAGCATGTAAACGTTTGCCTTTGAAGTGTAACATGTTTTTGACGTATTGCTCTGAAGACATCTCAGTAACAATAAACGCAAGTAACTTCCACCTGAATGTGTGTCCGGTACGATGGGCAACTCACATACTATGACTACGTAAACGGTATTGTTCTGAAGGCGTGTCAGTAACAATATGATGCAAGTAACTTGTGTCATGGAACTTGATATCCTTGCCTTCTATAATATCCATATACTAGAAAGCTCAAATAAAGCAGGTTCAGCGCTCAAATCCTCTGCAACCATACCTGTGATTGGAGCACTTGAAGTGGAAGCTACGGGCAGGGGGTGGACTCACGCAGGGTGGACTCACGCAGAGTGGACTCACACTGAGTGGACTCACCTCTTGGACTGCTGTCCCAGAATCCACTGATTTTGTTATTTTTATTAATTATTTTAACTTTTTTTTTTTTTTTTATACGCCTGCTACTGACTCTAGCAGTGCAAGAACTAACGTCACCAAGAGCTACGCCCTGGAAGATAAATTTGGAGGGCTGGCATTACTACCTATGACGTGAAGGTGAGTTGTAATGCTGTTTGTGAAAAACGCGATGAGTTGACCGTGTCAGCGTTCGATATGTACCACGTGCTGAGGATGTCTGTGACAGGATATGTGATATACCCCTGCAACATGCGGCCTGCAATGGGACCATTATACCAGCTTTTTTTTTACTATATATATATATATATATATATATTTGTTTATTTATTTATTATTTTTATTATTATTAGTCTTATTATTTTCTATATATTTTTGTTTTTTATAATAAGCTACTCCATGCTACCACCTTATATGCTTCTGCCCGCGGTATTGTTTTGACGTGTGACATAGAACAATGCGGTAAGTGACTTCCCCCTTAAATACGAGTATACTGGGTCAGCCATTTATGTGAAGCTGCGAAACGGTATTGCCCTGAAAGCGTGTCAGTTAGCAATGTGATGCAAGTAAATACCCCCTGACGGTGGGTCAGGTATATTGGGACATTACTTGAGCTACCTCTACATAACGATATTGCTCTGAAAATCGTGTCAGTAGCAATGTGATGCAAGTAACTTCCAACCTGAAAACGTGTCAAGTTATGATGGGCAAGTCACTTATGCTAAACGGTATTGCCGTCCGGGGCGAACAGCAGGAAAGGGGAGGGAGAGGAGAGAGAAAGAAAAAAAAATTCTTCTCTCTCAATCCTCCCTTATTATTTTTTTGTTTATTTTATTTTTTAATTTTTTTATTCTCTAACTTCATGAGGATATACACGGAATATGGGCGGAGATGGTAAACCTAAAAGCGGACCCGACTGCGTGCTGATATGTACCGACAGACGTGTGTCGTTTGAGAGTCAAGCGTGATGCATACCACTTTATCTGTACCTGACACCCGCAAACAGAAATGACTATAATTACCTTGAACTGATTTATCTATGAATGTATGTATCAATATGTATATCCATTAAAACATTTTTTTAAACATTTTTTTATTACACACCTGTATTAGGTAACACGCTGACAATGTATACCCTCCCAGAACACCCTGAACCAACCAAAACAAACAACTCCCCCCCCCCCCGCTTTACAGGCACTGTATGAAGGGCAGACCGATCCCTTTCCAGAGATACAGTCTGTTTTGAAATTCTGCCAAAGAAGACAGCATGAAGCTCATTGTCTGCAGGACCTGAGCTATGACTACCAATATAATCTAAAACGTCTTGTGACAAACTGAGCGCCCCAGAATTGCAAAAAGGGAAACGAAAACCCAGCAGTAAATGAGAGATTGATGTACACCCAACACCTGTGATTCCCAACTAGCACCAATCAGTTGTTTCCTGGAGTTTTCTTTGCCGCACTCTGCATTTTATAGGTATCTACAACTCAGACATGTCTATGAAGTGCAAGGTAGATCCCGCTCCATGGTCATTCACTCTAATAATGTCTTAGACTCGGTTGTATTGAAAAGAGATTCGGCTGGGGTCATTTCCCGGATATATAGTGAATTGTTAAGCTTTCATCTAGAACACTTTCCCCTGACTGTCCGAGGTAGGTGGGAGTGAGATCTTGGAGAGTTGACAGACGAAGAGTGGTCTACTGTTCTGGCGCTTACCCCTTGTATATCTTTGTCTGAATCTAATAGGCTTTCTCAGCTTTTTCTCTTACATAGAGTTTATAAAACTCCAGTTTTCCTTCGCAAGATAGGGGTGAGACCTGACTCTACGTGCCCACGGTGTGGTGCACTGGAGGCACACTTGTTGCATATGATTTGGGAATGTCCTCAGTTGGAAATATACTGGTATTCTGATCCGAACGGCGTATGGTGTGACCCTTGACTTCCTTCCTAAAGTATGTGTGCTGGGTCTGATAGGATGCGACCAGGAACCATCACTGATTGAGACAGGGATATTACATGTCTTATATCAGGCTAGGAAAATTATTGCGCAGTTCTGGATTAGACCGACTCCTCCTGTAGTGGCGGACCTGATAGCTAGAGTTCACTATATTGTTCGCTTGGAAAAAGGGATCTACCTAAAAAGGCAAGTGGAAAGGAAGTTTGATGGAGTGTGGGGCCCGTGGGTGAGACACTTCAACCGCCCTGATAATGAGCAGTGATAGACGGTTCTGGTACCTACTGGAGGTGTGTAGGAGTGTGAAACGGGTGGGCTTTTGTGGCTAGTGTCTTGGTCTGGTTAAGGATGGATTGAATGATGGTTATGTGCTGCTGTTCTTTGTGCTGTCCCGTATTCTGTCTTTTACTTGATTACCTGATTCCTGCTCTGGGGGGGCCTGGCACGACCTACATTTATGAGTTAGTCTATGCTGTGTGGGTGGGAGAGGGAGGCGGACTGTTTGTTTGTTGGTTTGGGGGGTGGGAGGAGGGGTGGTGGGTTGTGTGCATGTAAGTTGTTACTTTTTTTTGTTTGTTAAAAAACTGTAAAAGTTTAATAAAAACATCTGATTAAAAAAAAAACAATCAGTTGTTTCCTACATGCTGACCCACTGCTGCATTCTGATGAGCCCTCTCCCCTGGGATGAATACCTCAGCTGTGCCCAATGAAAGCTCTGCATACAGCCAGCTCAGGCCAACAACCTGTTTGAAATTCCCTCCGCTCTGAAACTGCATAAGCGAAAGGGAATACATCACATTGTGACATGTTATGCCTCTGCTATGCAGCAAGTGCAGGCTGACCTGCGATCACAGCGCACCTGTGGCCAGACCCTCCGCCCAACGTGCAGACAACAAACATAACAGAAATATAAATGATGATATAACGTTTGCCAGTGCAATGGCTAGCCAGCACTGGAATGTCTGTGTAAGCAGTATTAACCCCCCCCCCCCCCCGATCACCGCACTTAAACCTGACATTATACAGTAATGCCATGGCGGGAAGACAAATGCCATGGCAGGCTGAAATAAACCAAGCCGTTACCCCGTATTTACAGGGTATCGGCACTCACGTATCCTGGCCGACTGGACAATTTTGTACCAAACACCGAGACCTCCTGTCCTCTGAGCTAGTAGCAGTGCTTCTGGTAACAGAGAATGCACAAACGAAACACACTCCCTGAGGTAGGGGATTCTGGGTGTTATATATCCCACGCCCCTCCCACAAACACAACCCTGCGGGCTTAATTACAAATCATCAGTCTTTCCGTAGTCTCTAATATTGTCCTCCCACTTCATTCCAACTAACTAGTTTGAGTTTTGATGTGGGGCGGTGAATGGAACTGTTTACCATTATATAGTCACATGACATGTCATGTGTTCTATCTCAGTTACGGCGTCTAGGAGATTCTAGTCATGTGACGAGCGATACCCGGAAGTGACGCATATGGCGTCCTGGATGCATGCGTCTGCATGCAGATATATAAGAGAGAGACAGGGAGATGTGAGCTATCTGCGGCGTGGATTGCCAGCCGTGGAAGGAATTACCATGTTTATCTAATGCCTGATTGGGGGTAAGCATCTTTTCTTATTTGGTAATATGGGTTATGGGAGCTCTGGTACTTTTACGTGTATACTATATTGTATTTCTTATTGCTTATAGAGTCAATATTTGGGTAGTGATAGTACATTGTGGACGGGCTGCAGTTATTTTGGTATCTTAAAGGCTTTTAATATCTAGGTAAGAACAACTAGGTTGTGGTGGTTATTCTATATTTCACTTCTTGCATATTATTGATTAACTTGTATCTATATGTAGGTCGCACTATGAATAGAGTACTGGATTTACAATATTGAGGTTTCATATCTATGTGGGACTTACAGGTCCTTTCTCTTAAGAATCCTGGTAGCTGGATTTATATGGTTTGGAACCAACTGTCTAGACTGAGGGAGTTATTGGTGCTAAATTCATCTTGCACAGGTAGCTATATTAGTTTATAATCTGTATCTGATTGCAGTTGTTGCGGCTATGAATTATATGAAATGTACAAAAAAGAAAGTTGCAACAGCACTCTTGGTCAAAAAATGGAGGCTCTCAGCGCACCCTTTAATCAAAATGTGTCCCCCCACAAGGGTGTCCCCCCACAAGGGTGCGCTGAGAGCCTCCATTTTTTGACCAAGAGTGCTGTTGCAACTTTCTTTTTTGTACATTTTGTATTTGCCACAGCAGCGGGCACCTGTGTATTAGGTTGTTGTGCTGGCTATTTTTCCTTTTGTTTTTACTTTGTAAGTTGGGGGGTGTGGCAACCTCTTTAGCCGTGCACCCCACCCCTCTCAGACTGGAGGTGGTTCAGTCAATAGCTGATCCAACATGTCACACAGTCAGAGGCTATATGCACAGCAGAGGTGAGTTATCATGTTAGGGTCCCATCCGATATGAGGCCACCTCCGCTTTGTGGATGGGGGACACATTTTGATCAAAGGGTGCGCTGAGAGCCTCCATTTTTTGACCAAGAGTGCTGTTGCAACTTTCTTTTTTGTACATTTTGTATTTGCCACAGCAGCAGGCACCTGTGTATCAGGTTGTTGTGCTGGCTATTTTTTCTTTTGTTTTTACTTCATGAATGATATGGTTTATCCTTTTTTCTTCTTCAAGGGGATATTGCCATATCTTTGGAGGAGTCCTTATATTAGGGTCTCTACCGTTTTTTTTTTTATATGATATTTTGTCTCAACATTTAGCTACCTGGAGGTAACATACTCTTTATCTAGTTGTTGGCATATACCGTATTTATTGGCGTATAACACGCACTGGCGTATAACACGCACCCCCATTTTAACAGGGAAATTTAAGTAAAAAAAAAAAAGTAAAATAAATGCCTTGGACTAAATGTCACATCATCCCACCCCAATTTTGTTTTCTTCTGCACTTCAGTTTGGTCCTGTCCCCTCCAGTGCCACATCATTCCTTCCCTTTTATCAGTCGCTGTGCACATTTACCCCTCTCATTGCCACCCCCCATGTCTCATCATCCCTGCATGTCTCATAATTTCCCGATGTCATAGACCACCACTAGCCATACAGACATTAAGCATTTAGTGCCTCCCCCCTCATCATTTCCCCCTGTCTCATCATCTCCCACCCTGTCTCATCATGCCCCCATCATTCCCCACCCTGTCTCATCATCCCCCACCCTGTTTCATCATGTCCCCCATCATTCCCCACCCTGTCTCATCATCCCCCACCCTGTCTCATCATGCTCCCATCATTCCCAACTCATCATTTCCCCCTGTCTCATCATCCCCCACCCTGTCTCATCATGTCCCCCATCATTCCCCCTCATCATTTCCCCCGTCTCATGATCCCACACCCTGTCTCATCATGTCCCCCATCATCCCCCACCCTGTCTCATCATGTCCCCCATCATTCCCCCCTCATCATCCCCCACCCTGTCTCATCATTCCCCACCCTGTCTCATCATGTCCCCCATCATTCCCCCCTCATCATCCCCCCACCCTGTCTCATCATGTCCCCATCATTCCCCCCCTCATCATCCCCCGCCCTGTCTCATCATCCCCCACCCTGTCTCATCATGTCCCCCATCATTCCCCCCTCATCATCCCCCACCCTGTCTCATCATTCCCCCCAAGCTATCTCATCATGCCCCCCATCATTCCCCTCCCCCCTCATCATTTCCCCCTGTCTCATCATCCCCCCATCATGTTCCTCCTCCAGTGGTCTTCAACCTGCGGACCTCCAGATGTTGCAAAACTACAACTCCCAGCATGCCCGGACAGTTAAAGACCACTGTATGCTATTCTTCCCCTCCCTCATCATTACCCCCTTTTCCCTGCTTTTCATAGTTTTTTTATTTTCCTTACCTGGCTGCGCTTCGGCTGTCTTGCGGACTGCGGTCAGTGAAGCAGATGAGTGACGTCCTCTCCCGGCTCCTCTGCGCGGCATCAGGGATGTCACTTTTTGGCAGCTAGTACAGGAAATGAAAAGTGACGTCACTGATGCCGCGCAGAGAAGCCGGAAGAGGACGTCACTCATCTGCTTCACTGACAGCAGCCCGCAAGACCCCCCGCCTGACCTGCCGAAGTGCAGCCAGGTAAGGAAGAAAAAAAAAACCTCTAAAAAGCAGAGAAAAGGGGGAATGATGAGGGAGGTAAGAAAAATGAAAAGTAAAACCGTCACTTGTTTTCTCCCACACTATCCACAGGTACTGGTGGATAGTGCAGGAGACGCTGATTAAAAGGTAGGGCAGATCCGGACAAGGAAGGGCTCGTTTTAATCAGCGTCTCCTGCACTGTCCACCGCGGCCGCTTTAAATCAGTGACCAGAAGATTTATCGGCGTATAACACACAGGCAGTCTTTTTGCCTTAAATTTAAGTTTTAAAAGTTTGTGTTATACGCCGATAAATACGGTACTTCATTTATCACACCTGGTGCATCTAGTGGTTCTAATAATTATAATCCGCTTTTGCTGCTTAGACCCCTAATATCACTATCATTTTTCTGTCATTACTCAATAGTCTCTTTCTTTCCCTTATTATCATTTCTCTTATTATTATTCTTTATTTTTTCTTTTTCTATATGTGGTATTCTCAATATGTTTTGTATCTGTCTGTGTATGCAATGTGTATTATCCTACTAATTCTAATTTTATGTTTGTTCTATATGTGGTATGTCGCTTTTTGCTTTGTTGCTACAGGATTTGCAATTTTCTACTATTTGGAGGATTTGCAATTGAAACCACAAACAAGCTGCTCAGTCATCTGTGTGCCTCCATGTGCTTTTGCAGGCTTAATGTATTGTGCATATGCTTGCTATGTCAAGTCTGTACTGTCACATGGATGTATTTTTGAGTCTGTACCAGGGTCTGTAATCTATATACTATCTATTTAATACATTTTTTCATCCCCCCCCCCACTTTCTATGTGCATTTTGTGTACATCATATTACTGTTGTTGTCATCCCCTGATGAACCGCTGTATACTAAAAGATACACGGGGAAAAGTGTTGGGATATACAGGTGTTCATCATAGGAGAAATAACCTATTTATGTCTATGTATTATATTTCTGATTCTATTTTTTGATTGCTATGGGAATTTTAAAGGAACTAATAAAATAATATTAACAAAAATAAATAATATTTTTAGCTCTATGGTAATGTTTTGATTTTTCTGTACTAGATCACCAGCTACAGCGATGTCCCACCTCAGCCGGTGATAGGCTGGAGCGCCGTGTGACAATCCGTGCACACGGAAGTAGGATGACAGTCCGGCCAACTGATCAGCTGCAGTGGAGCTCCTGGGGAACGCAGGAAGGTAAGTGAATGTTTATTTTCTATTTTTTGCAACCCGGGCAGGATAGAAAAGGAGTAGTCTGCACTAGACTACTCCTTTAAGTGGGTAATATATTGTTTACTGTTTTGCACAAGTGTATGCAGCAATAAGTATTATTGTGAAGTTGAATCACTGGGACACCTTGTAATAAAGTGTATATAAAATGTTTGCACAAAATGTCTATAGTGTCTAATGTTCTTGCTAGCCATGGCATTTGCACAGGAGGTATCCTGAACCCATCAGGAAAAGCATATCTACTTACCTAAAATGCACGCTAGTGTACATAGCACTTATGTATATAATACTCAGTAGTCAAAAACATTCTATTATTATCTAGTCATGTCTGGGCCTAGATGTAAGATGGAAGAAGCTGACCTAAAGCATATAATCTGGGGATGCAGAAACATCGGTATTCTGGGAAAGAATAAATACTTGTTTGATTCAACTGGGAATAATTCCTAAGGACTTGTATTACATTCATGCAGGCTATTCTGGGGGGTGACATAAAATCATCTGAAGCATTTCTGCTGGTTAAACTGTATATGTGCGCAAAAATAATAATTCTACGAGTATGGCTCTCTGAGAAAAACCCTAGATACTGGCGTAATTTAGTCAATAAAATTGAAAAATATGGATTTTTGGTGGCGCAGAGATCAGAGAAAGCGCTAAAAACTGGAGGTCTGGAGGAAATGGAAATAGTAAAGATATATTAATCTCCTTATAAAGAGGAGAAGGAAAGGAAGGGAAAATAAATAAATACGGTCTTATAGTCCATATTATTAATAGGTAGCTATGGCTTTAGAATAGAATAGATGAGTTCCTTAGCTATACAGTGGTAATAAACCTGTTGTTTACATTTTTTGTTTAAATTCATAGAACTCTTAGGGAATCAACTGGTTCATTTAGTTTTGTTTGTTTTTTTTCTCTCTCCCCAGCCTGGTTGGGTGGGTGGGTGGGTAAGGGGTGGGAGGGGTAAGTGATGTTATGCTACCATGTATTTATATGTATTTATGTAATTTGGTAATTTGTCTTTTACCATGACTTTTGTAAAGAAAAATATATATAAAAAGAAAAGAAAAAAACAGGGATATGGCCACCTCTAAGAAAGAAACAACTTTACAATAGATCTTAATGAACAATTCCCTATAATCTTATTTCTATAGCGTCTTTGCTGGCTATGTGTCTCCATGGTACAGAGATAAAAATCTCCTTAGAATCCTGTTGTCTCATGTTCACTTCTATGTGTCCCCTACATTGTGCTAACATATAATGGGATATTTATCAATACCTGTGCAGAGTAAAGGTTGCCCAGTTGCCCATAGCAACCAATCACATTGCTTCTTTCATTTTTCAAAGGCCTTGTTAAAAATGAAAGAAGCGATCTGATTGGTTGCTATGGGCAACTGCACCACTCTTCCTCTACACTGGTTTTGGTGAATCTCCCCCATAGTATGTTTGGTGGGTTGGCCAGATGTCGAGGACAGATAGAAGGGAAGATGGCTGCAGGAGCAGACTACACAGTTTGTTGTCTGTTAACATGGAGACACATGACCTGCATAAGAGCTGTAGAAAAAAATCAGTTGGGTAAAAAAAAATCATATTTCTTTCTATATCCGTGGAAACCATGAAAAGTTTATTTGTGATGGTGTACATGACCTTATATCATGTCAAATATCACCCATGTGCCTGTATAAATTATAAGTATATTATCAAATGGAGACTAAAGTCACAGCTTGACAAAGAAGAGGTCACATGACCAGTAATGTCATCATGATGTCACATGTGTGATGTCACAATGGTGAAAACTGCCAATACTCCAATCACCCAATGTTACGCTGAGAGTGTGTGTAGGAGTTTGCAGAGCGAGGACCGTTCTGAGCGATTTCTTTTGGAAAAGAATGACAAAAAGAAAGCGAGTAAGAGGAGGAGAAGAGGACTTACCTGAGTTCCATCAAAGGAAGAGGCAGAAACCTAATTTCCTTCAATATATAACATCGCCGACATCCAAGTATGTCATTGATTTTGAAGAAAACAAGATGGAGCTGGCAAGCAAACTTTTTAGTTTGTATAACAAATCCATCTTTGACAATAAGCTTCCTGATATCAAGATCACATGGAATAAAAGACTGACGTCCACAGTAGGTCAGTGCCTGCACGGCATTTATGGTGACCAGCCATATAGCAGAATAGAACTATCTGACAAGATCTGTGATTCTGCAGACCGAGTAAGGGACGTATTAGCTCACGAGATGTGCCATGCGGCCACATGGCTTATAGACGGCAGCAGAACTGACGGTCATGGTGTCCTCTGGCAGGCCCATGCAGATAGAGTCACCCGAAAACACCCTGAGCTGCCAAAGGTAACAATGTACCATGACTATGTCATCAACTACAAGTTCACCTATCATTGTGATGCCTGTGATAAAACCATTGGACGTTTTAGAGACATTCCAACGTATAAAGCCTTTTGCCGCACCTGCAGAAGCAGACTACGCCTTGTGAGCCATAGATGATCTGAGGACAAAAGACCCCAAAAAAATAAATAAAAAAAAAAGCAAATCTGTTTAACTTTCTGGCACCTGTTGATTTAAAAAAAAATGTTTTCCAGGGGAGTACCCCTTCAACCTGTTGGGGACGGAGTGTGTAAAGATACGCCCTAGCATCCTGGTACTTAAGGATGGAGGGCGTACCTGTACGCCCCCCACATTTCCGATCACCGGGTGGTGATCGGAACGGGATATCTGCGGAAATCATTCAGCAGGCATCCCGTGGCAAATCCTAAGGCGGTCCTGATTCAATTCTGACCGGTGAATCATGTTTTTTCCAGGCTGATCGGTTCTTTGGTGACCCGATCACCCAGAAAATAATGTGACACAGCCTCGATCACCCTAAAGGATAGGAGTAAGGTGGCAGGGGTGCCCCCTTCTCCTATCCCCTGCCATTGGTCAGTCAGGACTGACGCACCAATGGCAGTTGGGGTGGGGGGGGGTGAAGGTTCCCCCGCTCTGCCCACCGTTGGAAGTTCGGGAAGAGCGGTGGGGGGGCTTGGGGGGGGGGGGCCTTGGAGAAGAAGTGGGACGAGGGGGGAATGATCGGATTACCGGGCAGCATGGATGGATGGTGGTGGGTGGCGGCACAGACGGCGGAGGAGGCTGCAGTAAAGGTCTATGGTAAGTCCTCTTCACTGTCGCCTTCTCGAAGTTGCAAAACTTCAACTCCAAAGGCTGTCTGGGCTTGCTGGGAGTTGTAGTTTTGCAACATCTGGAGGGCCACAGTTTGAAGACCACTGTGTAGTGGTCTCCAAACTGTGGTCCATCGGATGTTGCAAGACTACAACTCTCAGCATACCCAGACAGTCCAGACATGCTGGGAGTTGTAGTTCTGTAACATCTGGCCCTTCATGCCTGGACAGTCTGGGTATGCTTGGACTTTTAGTTTTGCAACATCTGGAGGGCCACAGTTTGGAGACCACTACACAATGGTCTCCAAACTGCTCTTCTGCAGTTGTTGCATAACCACAACTCCCAGCATTCCTTTTGAATGTCAGTGCATGTTGGGAGTTGTAGTTTTGCAACAGCTGTAAGCAGACTGGTTGGGAAACACTGAGCTAGAGTCTGTTTCCCAACCCATGTGCCTCCAGCTGTTGCAAAACTACAACTCCCAGTATGAACTGACAGACCGTGCATGCTGGGAATTGTAGTTTTGCAACAGCTAGAGGCTCACTGGTGAGGAAAAACTGAGTAAGTCTGTTACCTCTGTGTTTCCTCACCTGTGTGCCTACAGCTGTGGCAAAACTACAACTCCCAGCATGCACGGTCTGTCAGTGCTTTGGAGAGAGAATTTGGTTGGAATGGAAGTTGGGGGCCATGTGCATTTACAAAGCCCCCGTGCTGTCATAACAGTGGACCTCCCCCAACATGTGACCCCCATTTCGGAAACGACACCCCTTACGCAATGTAATAAGGGGTGCAGTGAGCATTTACACTTCACAGATGTCTGACAGATGTTTTTGAACAGTCGTCCGTAAAAATGAAAAGTTTTATTTTTCATTTGCACAGCCCACTGTTCCAAAGGTCTGTCAAACACCAGTAAATGCTCACTGCACCCCTTATTACATTCCGTGAAGGGTGTCGTTTCCCAAACGGGGTCACATGTGGGGGGGGTCCATTGTTCTGGCACCACAGGGGGCTTTGTAAATGCACATGGCCCCCAACTTCCATTCAACCAAATTTTCTCTCCAAGAGCTCAATGGCGCTCCTTCTCTTCTGAGCATTGTAGCAGAGCACTTGACATCCATTCAGACGCCCTGTCCTGAATGTTCCAATAGTGCAGGTGTTACTGCAGGCACCCTGCATTGTTTCACAAGTTCGCAATAATAGACCAGGTGGTCAATATATTGAATCCAAATCAGGACAATGGAGTGGATGATATTTGAACCCCTTAATGACCAAGCCCATTTTCACCTTAAGGACCAGGCCAATTTTATTTTTGCGTTTTCATTTTTTCCTCCTCGCCTTCTAAAATTCATAACTCTTTTATATTTCCATCTACAGACCCATATAAGGGCTTGTTTTTTTGTGAGACCAATTTTACTTTGTAATGAAACCACTCATTTTACCATAAAATGTACGGTGAACCCAAAAAAAAAAAAAATTTTAGGGAGGAAATTTAAACCAAAACCAAAATTTTGCACATTTTGGAGGGTTTTGTTTTCACACTGTACACTTTACGGTAAAAATGACATGTGTTCTATATTCTGTGGGTCAACACGATTAAAATGATATCCATGGCTAGATACTTTTAGATTTTTTTTAAGCGGTACAGAAATATAAAACTTTTTGTACAAAATCAGTAATCTTAAATCGCCCTATTTTGACCACCTATAACTTATTAATTTTTCTGTAAATAGGGCGGCATCAGGCCTCACTTTTTGCGCCATCATCTGTACCTTTTTTTATATACCACATTTGCATATATAAAACTTTTAGATAATTTTTTATTAATTTTTTTAAAATAAAATGCAACAAAAAAGATGCATTTGTGGACTTTTTTTATTTTTTACATTTACGCCATTCACCGTACGGGATCATTATATTTTGACAGTTCGGACATTTACGCATGCGGCGATACCAAATATGTTTATAAAAAAAAATGTTTACGCTTTTTGGGGGTTAAATGGGTAAAATGGACAATTTTCATTTTTATTGGGGGAGGGGATTTTTCACTTTTATTTTACTTTTTATTTTTACATTTTTCAACTTTTTTTTACACTTTTTATGTCCTCATAGGGGACTATCTATAGCAATCCTTTGATTGCTAATACTGTGCAGTGCTATGTATAGGACACAGCACTGCTCAGTATTATCAGTGATCTTCTGCTCTGGTCTGCTCGATCGCAGACCAGAGCAGAAGACCCCGGGAGACGGCCGGAGCCAGGTGAGGGGACCTCCGGCTGTCATGCTGGATGATCGGATCCCCGCGGCAGCGCTGCGGGCGATCCGATCATCCAATCAAAGTACTGCAATGCCGCAGATGCCGTGATCTGTATTGATCACGGCATCCGAGGGGTTAATGGCGGACATCCGCGGGATGTCGGCCATTACGGGCGGGAACCTGCCGTGTATGATGCGAGCACCCTTCCGATGCTCACGGTCATACACCGGAAGTAAATGTACGTCCTGGTGCGGGAAATCCCGCCAAACCAGGACGTACATTTACGTCCGCGGTCGTTAAAGGGTTAAACTTTGATTAATGTGCAGAATTTACATTAAAGATTGCCCTTTTAAATTAGGGTGTGTGGTACAGCAAGGTTTTTTGGGTTACCGTAGGGTAACCTATAAGTTAGTTGACATCCACATATGGGGTATTTCCATACTCAGAAAAAATGGTGTTACAAATTTTCGGGGGCTTTTTCTCCTATTATCTCTTGTGAAAATGAAAAATTTGGGGTAACACCAGCATTTTATTGAAAACATTTTTTTTTTGTATTTTCACGTCCCACTTTAACGAAAGTTTGTCAATCACCTGTGGGGTGTTAAGGCTCCCTGTACCCTTTATTAAGTACCTTTAGGGGTGTAGTTTCCCAAATAGTGTGACATGTGCTTTTTTTTATTTGCCGTTTAGGCAGCATGGGGGCTTCCTAAATGTGACATGTCCCTTAAAAATCATTTCAGCAATATTCGCTCTCCAAAAGCCCAATGTCGCTCCTTCCCTTCTGAACCCTTTAGCGCACCCAAAGAACACTTTATAGCCACTTATGCGGTATTTCCTTACTTGAGAGAAATGAGATTATACATTTTGAGGATCATTTCATCCTATTACACCTTGCGAAAATGAAAAGTTTGGGGTTACACCAGCATTTTAGTGTTAAAAATCAATTTTTTCATTTTCACGTCCCACTTTAACGAAAGTTTGTCAATCACCTGTGGGGTATTAAGGCTTACTTTACCGCTCACTTTATGTTCCTTGAGGGGTGCATTTTCCAAACTAGTGTGCCATGTGTTTGTTTGTTTTTTTGTTCTGGCACCATGGGGGCTTCCTAAATGTGACTTGTCCCCCAAAAACCATGACAGCAAAATTTACTCTCCAAAATCCCATTGTCGCTCCTTCCCTTCTGAGGCCTGTAGTGCTCTCGCAGAGAATTTAACATCCACATATGAGGTGTTTCCTTACTCGAGAGAAATTGAATTACAAATTTTGGGGGACTTTTACACCTTAATTTTCTCCCTCACTTTGCTGCTATTCCTGTGAAACACCTAAAGGGTTAACAAACTTTCTGAATGTCATTTTGAATACTTTGAGAGGTGCAATTTTCATAATGGGGTCCATTAAAACTGAATGGTCCCTGAAAAATTCTCATTTTTGTGAAATGTTGGAAAATTGCTGCTATACTTTGAAGCCCTCTGATGTCTTCAAAAAGTAAAAACATGTCAACTTTATGATGCCAACATAAAGTAGACATATTGTATATGTGAATCAATATTTAATTTACTTGGCATGTCTATTTTCCTTACAAGCGGAGAGTTTCAAAGCTAGAAAAATGCTAAATTTTGAAAAGTATTGACAAAAATTTACCATTAACATAAAGTAGAATATGTCACGAAAAAACTATCTCGGAATCAAATTTATAAGTAAAACCACCCCAGAGTTATTAATGAATAAAGTGAGGTCAGATTTCTAAAAAAAAATGCTCCTGTCCTTAGGGTCAAAATTGGCTCCGTCCCCAAGGGGTTAATACTGTCATATAATTCAAATGATATTGCAGAAACAAACTTGAGAAAAACATGGAACGAGAACCACTAGAACCTGCATGGTGTAGCAGGAGGCCCGGGCCATCTAGGAACTGACTGTACTCCCCTGACAGCGGCCCTGTGTGCACAAGGGAGAATGATGTGTCTCTAGCACCAACTATGGATGCATCTTCCCTGAAAGTCAAAAACATGATAAGGGATTGTCGGTAGGAGTGTAACTATAGGGGTGTAGAGGTAGCAGTTGCACCCAGCCCCTTGTGCCTGTGGGGACCCCAGGACCCCATAATTACATAAGAAGACTATTTGCCTGTAATTGTCAGCCAACCCTACCTCTCCCCCCCAAAGAAAGAACCATCCCTCTGTATACAGCTGTTTAAACTCTTGGCTTAATTGGTACATGGCAGGGTCCTACCCTGCAGGAGCTACATCAATGGCCTTACCCAACCAACCAGTACCCTCCAATAGGTGGCACTAGAAATACAGATTTCATCCTTCTGGAGGAGAGCTAATTTGCATATGTAACAGAGGCCTACAGCTGAGATGACGACGGAAATGATTTTTTGAGCGCAAGGTGCACTTTTTGCTCTACAAGCATCATTGTAGGATATACTCAATAAGGGTTTGATTTGCTTAATCTTAAGCATATATAACAAAATAATTCCTCTTTTTTGTTTATTTTCTGTATTCTCTAGTCTCCTCCTACATACCATGTTTTGTTTTAATCCATACTACGAGTCCATTTTTTCATGTTTGGTATATATTCTTATCGATACATACTCACATTTATACCTACATGCATGCGTTTTTTTCTTCGACAGATATATTGTCCTAACTTCGAATCTACGTTCATTTATATATGATGTTAGAATGTAATAAAGTCTATTTACCGCATTAAGTTATTATTATTATTATCTGTACTATTTTTATCCATATTTTATATTAATATTGGATGAATTAAAAAAAAAATTTGAATCTTTTGAATCTTTCTTACAATGGAAATATTTTAGCTTTTGATTTGTTTTACATACAAAAACCTTGGGGATTTGACTCCCCTCAGGGAAACCCTGAATAGAGACCCTCTCTGGTCTAAAACTTAACTTTTAATTTTTTACCAAATAATAATGAAATAGTGCTCAAATTGCCCACTAGGTGGCAGTGTGTGATTTAAAATTACAATCCCGTGTTTGTTAATTTTCAGTTATGTGGCATGCTATGCATGGATGTCGCTGATCACGGGGCTCTGTTTGCAGTTCTCTGCTAAGATGCCCTCCACAGAACTCCGTGATCCATCCATAATTTAATACCGGGATTGAGCTAAAACCTGTTCTCCTCTGTCTCAACGTTTCGCCAGCTAAATCTGGCTTTTTCAACTCCTCACGCTCTTGACTAAGGCCGGGTGCCACCGGCCGAAACGCGTCACCTTCCTATATGTCCTGTGTGATATGTGTATGACACAATAAAGCCGCATATCTGTGAAAAGCTGCGCTGGACCTCTTTCCTGTTCTTGATCATATCCAAGGGAAACGCTACAGGCAAAACAGGTTCAAAGAACAGCTGAGGCTGGCCATATGCATCAGCCACAACATAGCCAATAAAAGTCCCATGGGATTGTTTGTATTAATAATTCTGCCAGTAACTTGCAAAATACTAAAATTATGCCATATAATAGTTTTTTCAGCTGACACAAGCATAAAAATCAGATGTGGCTGATCATGTGTTTGGCAAACAGTAGTCTGCTGTCGGCCATTGTAAACGATAGTTTGCTTGAAATTTGCAGACTAAGGTCAGGCAGAATTGTCCATTTGGTTCTACCATTATCTCATGTTTATATGCATCTTAAAGGGGTTATCCAGGAAAAAAACTTTTTTTTTATATATCAACTGGCTCCAAAAAGTTAAACAGATTTGTAAATTACTTCTATTAAAAAATTTTAATCCTTTCAGTACTTATGAGCTGCTGAAGTTGAGTTTTTCTTTTCTGTCTACGTGCTCTCTGATGACACCTGTCTCGGGAACTGTCCAGAGTAGACGCAAATCCCCATAGCAAACCTCTTCTACTCTGTGCAGTTCCCGAGACAAGTAGAGATGTCAGCAGAGAGTACTGTTGCCAGACAGAAAAGAACAATTCAACTTCAGCAGCTGATAATTATTGGAAGGATTAAGATTTTTTAATAGAAGAAATTTACAAATCTGTTTAACTTTCTGGAGCCAGTTGATATACAAAAAAAGTTTTTCTCCTGGAATACCCCTTTAACATGCAACTGTCACCTTCCAACAAGGTACAGAGGTGCAGGCCCCCTTATACTTAGGGCATGGGAAGATTAAACATACGGTACCTTCTTTTTTTTTGCCTGCAGTTGCAAAGTTATATCCGCGGCTATATATAAGAAAGATGTGGAGCACTCACCAGGTATGCGTATCAGGGGCTTCTTTATTGTTGTTCAAGACAGTCGGGTTCACATGCAGGGGAGCAGAAGGATCAGACGACATGGGGTATGAGAGCTGGCGACAGTTATATCTGCGGATGTTTTGTATTTCGACCAGTTTTAGGGGCAAGCTGTGTCACAGAGGCACCTGAGCAAATGTGCCCCTGCAAGAGTCGGTTGGCTTCTCTCACTGTTTGGCCAAAGTACAAGACAGTGCAGATATAAGTTTACAAGGAAACTAAGGTACTGTCTGTTTAAAGGGGTTATAGAGGAAAAAACTTTTTTTTTATATATCAAGTGGCTCCAGAAAGGTAAACAGATTTGTAAATTACTTGTATTAAAAAATCTTAATCTTTTCAGTACTTATGAGCTGATGAAGTTGAGTTGTTCTTTTCTGTCTAAGTGCTCTCTGATGACATGTGTCTCGGGAACCGCCCAGTTTAAAAGCAAATCCCCATAGCAAACCTCTTCTACTCTGTGCAGTTCCCAAGGCAAGCACAGATTTCAGCAGAGAGCACTATTGCCAGACAGAAAACAACAACTCAACTTCAGCAGCTGATAATTATTGAAAGGATTAAGATTTTTTAATAGAAGTAATTTACAAATCTGTTTAACTTTCTGGAGCCAGTTGATATAAAAAAAAAAAAAAAGAAAGTTTTTTCCTGGAATACCCCTTTAATCTGTGCCTTAACTAATGGTGCTGGTAATGGTGCTCCATTCCTTGTACGGAGGTGACAGTTGCACATTAAAAGTAAGGTCACACAATTATAATGCCTTATATTACTGTGCATTTGCTGCCGCTTATTTTCCTACCCATTGAAGTCAATGGGTAGCAAAATCAACTGCAGAAAGTACACAGCAAAATACACTGTGTGACCCTACCATAGGAGAGAATTCCTATGTCATCTATTATCAATATTACACGACCCCAATCCGAAGCAGTGGCAGCCATACCCCCTCCATATATGGGAGAGCTGTTCGGCTATCTTCGGCTCTCCCATAGAGATATATGGAGGAGACTTCGGGTGAGGTTTGTGACATGCCGCTCTGGGAGAGAGTCGGGGCTCCGTATACAGGGCCACAGTGGTCAGACCCCTCACGGTCTAAAACTTATCCCCTATCCTGTCGGACCCCCGACGATCCCCTGCAAATAGGGAATGCGTTTTATGATACTGTATAACTCCTTCACTTTCAGAGCGCATAGTATATATTATAATTTATTTTAGGGGCACAGTGTGTGTAAAAATGAATAGTGTACGTTACAATGAATTTCAGGGGCACGGTGCTCAGCACAGGGTATAGCAGTTTCATATTTAGACGTCACAGAGCTTTTCTTGGTATACAGGGTAAGGATCTCTTGCAAAAGTGAGAAGGAAAAATGTCTGTGTGGTGAGGGTTTGATGATGTAGAGCAGATGGAATTACCCTAGGGGCAGATGGAATTAACCCCTTGTGTTCGTGATGCCATGGCCTGGTTTAACTGCTTCACCACCGAAAGGTAGGCCGTTGGATCCTGGGCTAGGCACGGGGGCAAATAATGACTCAGATGCCAAGTTACGGAACAACGGCAGCTTTACTGAGTCAGACAGGTATAACAGTCTTTACAGTTTGGCTAGGCCCATGGAGGTGACCAGTGACTTAAGAGACCTCAGGGCTTGCTGGGACTTATGGTGGACTTGGACAATTTGATGAAGAGCCACGCTGACTTAATATAAATTGACTTTGACTGACTAGACTGGGACTGACTTTGACTTCTTTTGTAGCTTACTAGGCTTGGAATTGGACCTGGGGGGTAGTGGTAGACTTTGGGCCTCCTCTGGACTCCAGAAACACTCCTAGGACTTGTCCTCCCTGCAACTCAGCTAAGCAGGAAAAGAGCACAAGAGACTGAGTAAGCTCCACGAAGGGCTTATATTTGGAGACTCTGGAGGGATCCCATAGGTCACCCTGTAGGTCACATGGTCACTGGTACCTTCCTTGGTTACAACAGATAGCAACATTACTTAAAGGCATAACACATTTTATGTACAATACACTGGATAACATAGGCACTTAACCACTTAAGGACCATGGACGTACCGGTATGTCCTGAGTCCTTTCCCTTTCTAAAACGCGGGGCCCCGGCTTCTAAAACGGCTGGGACCCATGGCTAATAGCGCGCCTCAATGATCGCGGTGCCGCGCGCTATTAACCCCTTAGTTGAACGCCGCGTCTAAAGTGAAAGTAAATCACTGCCAGTTAGCTCAGGGGGCTGTTCGGGATGTCCGCGGCGAAATCGCGGCATCCTGAACAGCTGTGGGACACGAGGAGAGTCTCCTACCTTGCCTCCTGGTGTCTGATCGCCGAATGACTTCTTAGTGCCTGAGATCCAGGCATGCGCAGTCAAGTGGCAGAATCATTGATCACTGGTTTCATATGAGAAACCAGTGATCAATGATGAAGATCAGTGTGTGCAGTGTTATAGCCCCATATGGGAGCTATAACATTTAAAAAAAAAAGTGAAAAAAAGTGAATAAAGATCATTTAACACCTCCCCTAATAAAAGTTTGAATCACCCCCCTTTTCCCATTTAAAAAAAGAAACCAGTGTAAATAAAAATTAAAATAAACATATGTGGTATCGCCGCGTGCTGAAATGTCCAAATTATAAAAATATATCATTAATTGAACCACACAGTCAATGGCGTACGCGCAAAAAAAATTCCAAAGTCCAAAATTGTGTATTTTTGGTCACTTTTTATATCATGAAAAAATGAATAAAAAGCGATCAACAAATCCAATCAATACAAACATGGTACCGCTAAAAACTTCAGATCACGGCACAAAACATGAGCCCTCCTACTGCCCCATATGCGGAAAAATAAAAGTTATAGGGGTCAGAAGATGACAATTTTAAACGTATAAATTTTCCTGCATGTAGTTATGATTTTTTTCAGTAGTACGACAAAATCAAACCTATATAAATAGGGTATCATTTTAATTGTATGGACCTACAGAATAAAGAGAATATGTCATTTTTAGCGAAAAATTTACTACGTAGAAACAGAAGCCCCCAAAATTACAAAATGGCGTTTTTTTTTTCCAATTTTGTCTCACAGTGATTTTTTTTTCCGTTTTGCCGTAGATTTGTGGGTAAAATGACTGATGTCATCACAAAGTAGAATTGGTGGTACAAAAAAATAAGCCATCATATGGATTTTTAGGTGCAAAATTTAAAGAGTTATGATTTTTTTAAGGTAAGGAGGAAAAATGAAAGTGCAAAAAACAGAAAACCCCTTGGTCCTTAAGGGGTTAAAGGGGTACGCCGGTGGAAAATATTTTTTTATTTAATCAACTGGTGAAAGAAAGTTAAACATATTTGTAAATTATTTCTACTAAAAAAATCTTTATCCTTCCAGTACTTATTAGCAGCTGTATATTACAGAGAAAGTTCTTTTGTTTTTGGATTTTTTTTTCTGTCTACAGTGCTCTCTGTTGACACCTTTGTCTGTATCAGGAATTGTCCAGAGCAGCATAGGTTTGCTATGAGGATTTGCTCCTGTTCTGGACAGTTCCTGATACGGACAGAGGTGTTAACAGAGTGCACTGTGGACATAAAAAAAAAAAATCCAAAAACAAAAGAACTTTCTCTGTAGTATATAGCAGCTAATAAGTACTGGAAAGATGAATATTTTTAAATAGAAGTAATTCACAAATCTGTTTAACTTTCTGGCACCAGTTGATTAAAAGAAAAAAAATTTTTTTCTACCGGAGTACCCCTTTAAGGGAATATACATAGGGCACAGGTGAAGAAGGGCCCAGGGGTCACTGGATGGAGTCTGCCTGACAGGGCAGCAAGGGTACAGGCGTGCAACTCCTGTACTGGGCCACCACATACTCCCCCTCTTATCAACAGCTGTCCTCCGTGCCCAGTCCTGGAGGGCGGATGACAGGAAGTAGCCACTGAGGCCTGGAGAAAACATAAACAGTTCCTGGCGGAATTTGGAGAATGTCCTTCTCAGGGCTGGTGAACAAATAACTGGGGAAGAGTCCATGTGGCATTGCTCTTAACGTTCATACATGCTCAATTTTGGTAAGGGTATAAATTAAAGAAAAAATCCGGTTCGGTCCGAATATACAGAGAACCCCAATAGGGGTGTAGAACACCTTGCCTTGTTGTAACATGCATAGGGTGTGTGAAATAATACTGTTATTCAGTATGACATGCAGAGCAGAGGCATCGCTATTAGAATTACTGTCGCAGAGCGGCACAATGACAGAGCCTGGAGGTGGCATAAGTATGAGGAGACCATATAGTGGCTGAATGACACAGCGTGGAGGTGGCGGCAGCATGAGGAGACCATATAATGGCTGAAAGACACAGCCTGGAGTTGGCGGCAGCAAGGAAGAGACCACATAGTGGCATAATGACACAGCTTAGTGTTGGTGGAAGCATGAGGAGACCATATAGCCTCAATAGGTGTGTAGATCACTTTGCCTTGTCCTAACACGCATAGGGAGTGTGCTGTGTTAGTGAAATAATACTGTTATTCAGTATGACATGCAGATTATAGGCATCACTATTAGAATCACTGCTGCAGAGCGTCTGGATTTGTCAGCAGGGAGACCATATGGCGTCAACATTTAAGAGAATAAAGATTTTTTTTAATGTAATTTTCATTGAATTTAATTTGAATTTATTAACATTTTTTGAGTACCCATTCTGGTGAGCATCGAGCTGGCGGTCATCCGCCAAGCGAGATACCACCTGTTCCAGCGCTCCCCTGACCATGAAAGTGCGAATGTTTCATTTAATCAGTTATGGTTCATTGTTATTGCTCTAACCTGTTTCTTTGGATTCTTGTGATAATTCCACAGGTAATATGACGTCGACGACCATAGGGCCTTAGTCTTGAAAAGATTAAATATATTTTTTTTTTATTAAAATTTTAGATTTATATTAGACTCCCAAGTTTAATGTCCCGGCGTTTACTTTGAACTAATACTATATGACCACAAAACCCAATCTAACAAGAAGTCACATATCGGCACAATGAAAGAGCCTAGAGGTGGCAGCAGCCCGACGAGACCATAGGGCCTTACAATAGAAAAGATTAAAGATATTTTGTAAAATTAAATTGAAGATTTTACAGTGGGGATCAAAAGTTTGGGCACCCCAGGTAAAAAATTGTATTAATGTGCATAAAGATGCCAAGGAAAGATGGAAAAATCTCCAAAAGGCATCAAATTACAGATCATACATTCTTATATGTCAACAAAAGTTTGATTTTATTTCCATCATTTACACTTTCAAAATAACAGAAAACAAAAAAATGGCGTCTGCAAAAGTTTGGGCACCCTGCAGAGTTAATATCTTGTATTGCCCCCTTTGGCAAGATCACAGCTTGTAAACACTTTTTGTAGCCAGCCAAGAGTCTTTCAATTCTTGCTTGAGATTTCTTTGCCCATTCTTCCTTACAAAAGTCTTCCAGTTCTTTGAGATTTCTGGACTGTCTGTCACGCACTGCTCTTTTAAGGTCTATGCATAGATTTTCAATTATGTAGAGGTCAGGAGATTGTGAAGGCCATGGCAAAACCATCAGTTTACGCCTCTTGATGTAATCCCCAGTGGTGTTTAGGATCATTATCCATTTGTAGAAGCCATCCTCTCTTTAACTTCAGCTTTTTCACAGATGGCCTCAAGTTAGCATGCAAAATTTGCTGAAATTTTATTGAATCCTTTTTTCCTTCTACTCGTGAGATGTTCCCTGTGCCACTGGCTGCAATACAACCCCAAAGCTTGATTGATCCACACCCATGCTTAACAGTTGGACAGAGGTTCTTTTCATTAAATTCTGTTCCCCTTCTTCTCCAAACGTACCTTTGCACATTCCAGCCAAAAAGTTCAATTTTAACCTCATCGGTCCACAGAACTTGTTTCCAAAATGCATCAGGCTTGTCTATATGTTCATTTGCAAAGTTCAAACGCTGATTTTTGTGGTGAGGACGTAGAAGAGGTTTTCTTCTGATTACTCTTCCACGAAGACCATATTTGTGCAAGTATCTCTTTATAGTGGAACTAGCGGAGTACCCGGCGTTGCCCGGTTTTTCCTTTCTAATCCTTGTTGGGGAGGAAAATAAACAAAGGAGGAAGCTTTTGACTTCATAACCTGTCCTCATATATTGTTTTCATATCCCAACCCCATATCCCATCCTCATATCCCGACCTCCTATCCTGTCCTCCTATCCCATCCTCCTATCCCGTCCTCCTATCCCAACCTCCTATCCCGACCTCCTATCCCGTCCTCCTATCTCGACCTCCTATCCCGACCTCCTATCCCAACCTCCTATCTCGACCTCCTATCCCATCCTCCTATCCTGTCCTCCCATCTCGATCTCGTCCTCCTATCTCGACCTCCTATCCCGACCTCCTATCCTGACCTCCTATCCCGACCTCCTATGCCGTCCACCTATCCCGTACTCCTATCCCACTCTCCTATCTCGAACTTTTATCTCAACCTCCTATCCTGTCCTCCTAGCCCGTCCTCATATCCCATCCTCATATCCCGTCCTCCTATCTTGACCTCCTATCCAGACCTCCTATCTCCCCCTCCTATCCTGACCCTCTATCCCGACCTCCTATCCTGGTCCTCCTATCCCGGTCCTCCTATCCCGGTCCTCCTATCCTGTCCTCCTATCCTGTCCTCCTATCCCGACCCGTAGTATGTGTACCAGGTATTGAAATTTCTCCAGCCGTACGGAAGTCATGTGGGAACATACATTTCCCATTGATTTGCATGGGACTTTAAACGAAACCCTGACCCTCACAAATGGGGGTAGTTAAAGGTTAAATTAACTATCCTATATTTTAAGTGGACATATAAGTAACATGTGACCAAGTATTATCGAAATATCTCCAGCCGTTTGGAAGTTATGTAGTAACTTAGATTTCCCATTGACTTGTATGGGACTTTAAACATAAACCCCACCCCTGGCAAATGGGGGTGAGTAAGGGTTAAATTACCTATCCTATGTTTGTTGTTGACATATAAGTAACATGTGTGCCAAGTTTCATGTTAACATCTTTAGCCGTTTGGACGTGATGCTGGAACATACACACATTGAGTTTTATATATATATATATATATATATATATATATATATATATATATATATATATAGTGTACCACAACTCCAGTGTCCAGTCAAACATGGGTTTTGAATTGGTTTTCTCACAATCCTGCGAGCTGTTCTGTCTGATATTTTTATTGGTCTTCCAGATCTTGCTTTAACTTCCACTGTTCCTGATGACTGCCATTTCTTAATTACATTCCGAACAGAGGATATTGACATCTGAAAACTTTTTGCTATCTTCTTATAGCCTTCTCCGGCTTTGTGAGCGTCAACTATTTTCAGTTTCAGATTTCTAGACAACTGCTTAGAAGAACCTATGGTGCTGATTGTTGGGGCAAGGTCAGATGAGTCTGGGCATTTAAAACCTTTTAGATTGACATCACCTGGTCTTCCCAGATGATGATTGAGAACAATCCATGACACTGGCAGGTCTCAGCTTTGCAAAGGGGGCAGTACATGCTATAAATTCTGCAGGGTGCCAAAACTTTTGCAGGTGCCATTTTTTTGTTTTCTGTTATTTTGAAAGTGTAAATGATGGAAATAAAGTCTAACTTTTGTTGACATATTATAAAAATGTCTAATCTGTAATTTGATGCCTTTTGGAGATTTTTCCATCTTTACTTGGCTTCTTTATGAACATTAATACAAATTTTTACCTGGGGTGCCCAAACTTTTGATCCCCACTGTAGATACATGAAAATTTTAAAATGTTAACAGCATAAGGAGACCATATGGTGGCACAATGACACAGCCTGGAGGTGGCAGCAACATGAGGAGACCATAGGGCCTCACAAGTCCAAAGATTAAAAGATACGTTTTCAAATTTTAATTGAAGATTCATGGTAGCTAGTGCTACCATAGCTTTTTTTTAGGTAATGTCCCAGCAGCATGATGAGACCATAGGGCCTCACAATTCCTAAGATTAAAAGACACATTTTCAAATTCTAATTGAAGATTTATGGTAGCTAATACTACCATAAACATTTTTAGGTAATGTCCCAGCAGCATGAGGACATGGTGGCAAAATTACACAGCCTGGAGGTGGCACCAGCATGAGGAGACCAAAATGTGGCAGAATGACCAAGCCTGAAGGTGGCAGCAGCCTGACCAGACCAAAGGGCCTTACAATTGAATTTTTTTAAATTGCATGTAGCCATGTTAACATCCTCCTGATACTTGATGAAAAACTGCCACACTGCACAGTAGCTGATTTTCCCGCCAAAAGTCCACACTGACTGACTGCTACTGCCGCCGACTCCAGGGATCCCTGTTCCACTACCTCCCGCGCAGGTAGGCTGCCGCAAAGCAGGTGGTCTACCCCGGACACGTTTGGCTCCAGTCATCCCACTGCTACCACCATGCTGACTCCCAACATGCTACGACCTTGCTGGCTCAACTGCTGCCTCACAGGCAACCTGCCACCCTCGTTTCCTGATGATGATGAATTCCCCTTCTGCACCTGGCTCCCAAGTGCGATCGGCTTCATCATCATCAAGTTGTGTCAGCACATCACTGATATCCTCCTTAGGTTCCTCATCAGTGTGTGCTTCAGGAGCCTGAACACTCCCAACACCACCTACCACACAACTCTCCTCATCACTACTTGCCCGCCTAGCAAAGGAAGGGGGGATGTCTCCTCCACTGCTTGGCTCGGCTGCTGACTGTCCTCTAGTAGATCGTCCTGATTAAAAAATGGAGCTGAACCCACAGCATAGGATACTTCTATTGGGGTGGGAACAGCATAGGACAGAAGCAATTGGAGGACAGGGACTGCTCTCAGGCCATGCCAACTGATGGTTGTGTCTGAGGAACCCACCCACTGTTGACTGGGGGTGTCAGATGTCACTTATGATAAAGTGGATGACCGAGTTAACCAATCAATGACAGCAGATGGGTTGTTGGTCGAGACACGACCGCTAGCTGATACCAGAAGCTCAGGCCTCTCACTGCGACTCCTGCTGCCACTCACCTGTAGTCTGCTGCGACCTCTGCTTACGCCTGATGAATTTAGGCCACTCCTCTGTGCACGTCCTGACACTTCTCTGCCTGACATACTTAGTACGTATATGAGGGAAGTACAATACGCTTTACTACACTTAAAACAGTATTTGTGTAGAACAGCAGCAGGTGTGTACTTTTGGCTGGCCTTTCACAGTAACTAGGCCCTTAAGAGTTTAACAGGAACAAAATGGTACAACACTTAGATGTATGTATGTGGTATGCACTTATGCTGGGAGTTTAATGCACTCCAGTATGCTTTAAACAGTATTTGTCTACAACACCAGCAGGTGTGTACTTTTGGGCAGGTGTGTACTTTTGGCTGACCTTTTACAGTAACTAGATCCTTAAGACTTTAACAGGAACAAAATGGTACAACACTTAGATGTATGTATGTGGTATGCACTTATGAGGGGAGGGCAATGCACTACAAAAAAAGTATTTGTGTACAACACCAGCAGTACACACCAGTGCTGCTGCACACAGTCGCTGTGTACTACACCAAAATTACACTCTCTTTCTCAATCTCACTCCCTTCCCTATCAGTGTTTCTAGGCAGGAATTGTGCTAGAGCTGAATCACTGCTGTTCTGTGCAACACACTGCTCTCTGTCCCTCTCTGTAATGGAATGCTGTAGTGATTGGGAGGTGAATTGCTGCAGTAAGAATGCTTTTCTATGCAACACACACTGCTCTCTGTGCAACAGAACGCTGATGTGACTTGGAGGTGAATCGCTGCTGGAAAAAAGCTTTTCTGGCCAACACACAGCGCTGTCTGTCCCTATCTATCTCTCTGCAATGAAAGGCTGAAGTGACTGGCCGCAATATGGCTGCCGATTATATAGGGCTGTGACATCTCAGGGGTTACTGGCTGCTGATAGGCTGCATGCTGCATGTGATTCAGGGTCATCCTGCTTACCCTTGTTTCCGCCTTCCCAGGATTCTTTGCCCCATGTCCTCACATGTGGATCCTCCATTTTAGATGCCCTGGAGCCTGGACTGCACGAAATGGAGTTTAACCCCTTAACGACGCAGGACGTATATTTACGTCCTGCGCCGGCTCCCGCGTTATGAAGCGAGATCGCGCCGCGATCCTGCATCATATCGCGTCGGTCCCGGCGCTCATCAATGGCCGGGATCCGCGGCTAATACCACACATCACCGATCGCGGCGATGTGCGGTAGTAACCCTTTAGAAGCGGCGGTCAAAGCTGACCGCCGCTTCTAAAGTGAAACTGAAAGTGACCCGGCTGCTCTGTCGGGCTGTTCGGGACCGCCACGGTGAAATCGCGGCGTCCCGAACAGCTGACCGGACACCGGGAGGGCCCTTACCTGCCTCCTCGGTGTCCGATCGACGAATGACTGCTCCGTGCCTGAGATCCAGGCAGGAGCAGTCAAGCGCCGATAATGCTGATCACAGGCGTGTTAATACACGCCAGTGATCAGCATAGGAGATCAGTGTGTGCAGTGTTATAGGTCCCAATGGGACCTGTAACACTGCAAAAAAAAATGTAAAAAAAAAGTGTTAATAAAGGTCATTTAACCCCTTCCCTAATAAAAGTTTGAATCACCCCCCTTTTCCCATAAAAAAATAAAACAGTGTAAAAAAAAAATATATAAACATATGTGGTATCACCGCGTGCGTAAATGTCCGAACTATAAAAATATATAATTAATTAAACCACACGGTCAATGGCGTACGCGCAAAAAAATTCCAAAGTCCAAAAAAGCGTATTTTGGTCACTTTTTATACCATTAAAAAAATGAATAAAAAGTGATCAAAAAGTCCGATCAAAACAAACATCATACCGATAAAAACTTCAGATCACGATGCAAAAAATGAGTCCTCATACCGCCCTGTATGTGGAAAAATAAAAAAGTTATAGGGGTCAGAAGATGACATTTTTAAACGTATACATTTTCCTGCATGTAGTTATGATTTTTCCAGAAGTGCGACAAAATCAAACCTATATAAGTAGGGTATCATTTTAACCGTATGGACCTACAGAATAATGATAAGGAGTAATTTTTACCGAAATATGCACTGCGTAGAAACGGAAGCCCCCAAAAGTTACAAAATGTTTTTTTTTTTCGATTTGGTCGCACAATGATTTTTTTTCCCGTTTCGCCATGTATTTTTGGGTAAAATGACTAATGTCACTGCAAAGTAGAATTGGCGACACAAAAAATAAGCCATAATATGGATTTTTAGGTGGAAAATTGAAAGGGTTATGATTTTTAAAAGGTAAGGAGGAAAAAACGAAAGTGCAAAAACGGAAAAACCCTGAGTCCTTAACCCCTTCCCGACCTATGACATACCTGTACGTCATGGGTGGCAAGGTGTTCCCGACCCATGACATACAGGTACGTCATGAACATTACTGCCGCTACTCGCGGCACCCCGCAGCGCCTGGAAAGATGGTGGCTATCACTGATAGCCAGCCATCTTACCATGCGACCACGGGGGGTTTCATCCCCCACCCCCCCCAGCGATCGCTGCTATCAGCTGGTCAAATCTGACAAGCTGATAGCAGCGTTTCGCTATGAAAATATTTAGCAGCGCGGTGTGTGAGTCCCGATCACGGGGATCGGGACACACACCGCTCTGCTAAGTGTCCCTGACCCGTCCCCCGGCGTCACTTACCCGTCCGAGCGGTGTCCCGAGCGGTCCCGGCGTCCTCCATGCGGTCCTGGCTGCACTGCGTCCCGGCGGTGAGTTTCCGGCAGCAGTGCGGCATCTTCATTGGCAGCAGTGAGATCGTCGTAAAGCGATCTCACTGCTGCCTCTGGGAGTTTCAAAACTGCAACTCCCAGCATGCCCAGACAGCCTTTGGCTTTCTGGGCATGCTGGGAGTTGTAGTTTTGCAACATCTGGAGGTCCACAGTTTGGAGACCACTGTATAGTGGTCTCCAATCTGTGCTCTTCCAGATGTTGCAAAACTACAAATCTCAGCATGCTCAGTCTGTCCAGGCATGCTGGGAGTTGTAGTTCTCTAACATCTGGAAGAGCACAGATTGGAGACCATTATACAGTGGTCTCCAAACTGTGGACCTCCAGATGTTGCAAAACTACAACTCCCAGCATGCCCAGACTGCCCAAGCATGCTGGAAGTTGTAGTTCGGCAACATCTGATCCTTCAGATATTGCCGAACTACAACTTCCAGCATGCCTGGGCAGTCTGGGCATGCTGGGAGTTGTAGTTTTGCAACAACTGGAGGCACACTAGTTGGGAAACATTGTCCGTTTCCTACCTCAGTGCCTCCAGCTGTTGCAATTGTTGCAAAACTATAACTCCCAGCATGCACTGACAGACCATGCATGCTGGGAGTTGTAGTTTTGCAACAGCTGGAGGCACACTGGTTTGGAAACACTAAGTTTGGTTGCAAAACACTTGAAAGTTTATTACTTAACTTAGTGTTTCCAAACCAGCGTTCCTCCAGCTGTTGCAAAACTACAACTCCCAGCATGCACGGACAGCCAAAGGGCATGCTCGGAGTTTGCAACAGCTGGATGTTTGCCCCCCCCCAATATGAATGTACAGGGTACACTCACATGGGCGGAGGTTTACAGTGAGTGCTGCAAGTTTGAGATGGCGCAAATTTTGCGCTGCAGCTCAAACTTCCAGCGGCAAACTTGCTGTGAACCTCTGCCCATGTGACTGTACCCTAAAAACACTACACTACACTAACACTAACCTAAAATAAAAAGTAAAAAACACTACATATACACATACCCCTACACAGCCCCCCCTCCCCAAAAAATGAAAAATGTCTGGTACGCTACTGTTTCCAAAACGGAGCCTCCAGCTGTTGCAAAATAACAACTACCAGTATTGCCGGACAGCCATTGACTGTCCAGGCATGCTGGGAGTTTTGCAACAGCTGGAGGCACCCTGTTTGGGAATCATTGGCATAGAATACCCCTATGCAAATCCCTAATTCAGGCCTCAAATGCGCATGGCGCTCTCTCACTTTGGAGCCCTGTCGTATTTCAGGGCAACAGTTTTGGGACACATATGGGGTATTGCCGTACTCGGGAGAAATTGCCTTACAAATTTTGGGGGGCTTTTTCTTCTTTAACCCCTTATGAAAAGGTGAAGTTGGGGTCTACACCAGCATGTTAGTGTAAAAAAATAATTTTTTTACACTGACATGCTGGTGTTGCCCTATACTTTTCATTTTCACAAGAGGTAAAAGGGAAAAAAGACCCCCAAAATTTGTAACGCAATTTCTCCCGACTACGGAGATACCCCATATGTGGGCGCAAAGTGCTCTGGGGGCGCACAACAAGGCCCAGAAGGGAGAGTGCGCCATGTACATTTGAGGCGATTTGCACAGGGGTGGCTGATTGTTACAGCAGTTCTGACAAACGCAAAACAATAAATATCCATATGTGACCCCATTTTGGAAACTACACCCCTCACGGAATTTAATAAGGGGTGCAGTGAGCATTTACACCCCACTGGTGTATGACAGATTTTTGGAACAGTGGTCTGTGAAAATGAAAAATAAAATGTTTGATTTGCACAGTCCACTGTTTCAAATATCTGTCAAACGCCAGTGGGGTGTAAATGCTCACTGCACCCCTTATTAAATTCCATGAGGGGTGTAGTTTCCAAAATGGGGTCACATGTGGGGGGGGGGTCCACTGTTCTGGCACCATAGGGGCTTCCTAATTGGGACATGCCCCCCAAAAACCCTTTCAGAAAAACTCACTCTCCAAAATCCCACTGTCGCTCCTTCCCTTCTGAGCCCTCTACTGCGCCCGCCGAACACTTTACATACGCATATGAGGTATTTCCTTACTCGAGAGAAATTGGGTTACAAATTTTAGGGTGATTTCTCTCCTTTTACCCCTTGTAAAAATTCAAAAATTGGGTCTACAAGAAAATGCGAGTGTAAAAAATGAAGATTTAGAATTTTCTCCTTCACTTTGCTGCTATTCCTGTGAAACACCTAAAGGGTTAAAACACTTACTGAATGTCATTTTGAATACTTTGGGGGGTGCAGTTTTTATAATGGGGTAATTTATGGGGTATTTCTAATATGAAGACCCTTAAAATCCACTTCCAACCTGAACTGGGCCCAGAAAAATTACGATTTTGAAAATCTTGAGAAAAATTGGAAAATTGCTGCGGAACTTTGAAGCCCTCTGGTGTCTTCCAAAAGTAAAAACTTGTCAAATCTTTTATGCAAACACAAAGTAGACATATTGTATATGTGAATCAATATGTAATTTATTTGGAATATCCATTTTCCTTTCAAGCAGAGACTTTCAAAGTTAGAAAAATGCTAAATTTTCAAAATTTTCATGAAATTTTTAGATTTTTTTTACCAAGAAAGGATACAAATATCAGTGAAATTTTACCAATAACATAAAGTAGAATATGTCACGAAAAAACAATCTCGGAATCAGAATGATAAGTAAAAGCATTCCAAAGTTATTAATGTTTAAAGTGACAGTGGTCAGATTTTCAAAAAATGCCCAGGTCATGAAGGTGAAAATGGGCTGGGTCATGAAGGGGTTAAGGGGTTAATGAAGTGAATCGCGCAGATATTTGCATTCCTTGCGTATCAAATTTTTCCTGAAATTCTTAACGAATTTGAATTCGTCATATTCGATTCCCTCATCCCTAGTAAAAACAACTGGGATTAAACATGTGAGATTTTTAGAACTCGTAACTGCTTGCTGGAGAAATAAGGTGAGTTCAGATCGGGCTGCCAAAGGCTTTCTACCCGAATGCCTTTGCTGCTGGAGCCCTTCGACTTTAGCTACTTCTCCCAGAACTTTATGCAAATAGATATAAATTTTTTGACAATATCACAACTTTACCTACATACATAGTATCTCTGTCACTGTACGTGTTTATCTAGGCGTTAGGTTAGCTACAGTCCTAACTAACAATGACACTTGACTATTTTAGATACATGAATGATATGTACACTGTTACGCCGAGCGCTCCGGGTCCCTGCTCCTCCCCGGAGCACTCGCGGCGTTCTCCTCTCTGCAGCGCCCCGGTCAGACCCGCTGACCGGGAGTGCTGCACTGACATTCACGATGAGGATGCGATTCACATAGCGGGACGCGCCCGCTCGCGAATCGCATCCCAAGCCACTTAGCTCTCTAGGGCGCGCGCACGCCAGCTCTCTAAGATTTAAAGGGCCAGTGCACCAATGATTGGTGCCTGGCCCAATCAGTCTAATTAGCCTCCACCTGCTCCCTGCTCATATAACCTCACTTCCCCTTCACTGCTTTGCCGGATCTTGTTGCCTTGTGCCAGAGAAAGCGTTTAGTGTATGTCCCAAGCCTGTGTTCCAGACCTTCTGCTGTTGCCCCTGACTACGACCCTTGCTGCCTGCCCTGACCTTCTTCTACGTCCGACCTTGCTCTTGCCTTGTCCTTTTGTACCGCGCCTGTCTCAACAGTCAGAGTGGTTGAGCCGTTACCGGTGGATACCACCTGGTTGCTACCGCCGCAGCAAGACCATCCCACTTTGCGGCGGGCTCTGGTGAATACCAGTAGCAACTTAGAACCGGCCCACCGGTACGGTCCCCGCCAATCCCTCTCTGACACAGAGGATCCACCTCCAGCCAGCTGAATCATAACACTAGATCCGGCCATGGATCCCGCTGAGGTGCTGCTGCCAAGTCTCGCTGACCTACCCTTGCCCAACAAGGACAGCAGCTGTCGCAGTTGACTGCCATGCTACAGCAACTTCTGCCACTGCTACAGCAGCAACCATCTCCTCCGCCAGCTCCTGCACCTCCTCCGCAGCGAGTGCCCGCTCCTAGCCTCCGCTTGTCCCTGCCGGACAAATTTGATGGGGACTCTAGACTCTGCCGTGGTTTCCTGTCTCAATGTTCCCTACATATGGAGATGTTGTCGGACCAATTTCCTACAGAACGGTCTAAGGTGGCTTTCGTAGTTAGTCTTCTGTCTGGAAAGGCCTTGTCTTGGGCCACACCGCTCTGGGACCGCAATGATCCTGCCACAGCCACAGTCCAGTCCTTCTTCGCTGAAGTCCGTAGTGTCTTCGAGGAGCCAGCCCGGGCCTCCTCTGCCGGGACTGCTCTGCTGAACCTAGTCCAAGGAACTTCTTCCATAGGCGAATACGCCATCCAGTTTCCTACCCTTGCTTCTGAGCTAGCCTGGAACAATGAGGCCCTCTGCGCGACCTTCAAGAAAGGCTTATCCAGCAACATCAAAGATGTACTGGCCACACGAGAAATTCCAGCTAACCTGTCTGAACTTATCCTTTTGGCCACCCGCATCGACAAGCGTTTTTCTGAAAGACACCAGGAGCTCCGCCAGGAAAAGGACCTTGATCTCTGGGCACCTCTCTCCCAGTATCCTTTGCAATCTACCCCTGTGCCTCCCGCCGAGGAGGCTATGCAAGTGGATCGGTCTCGCCTGACCCATGAAGAGAGGACTCGCCGCAGAGATAAAAATGTATGTCTGTACTGCGCTAGTACCAAACATTTCTTGGTGGACTGCCCTATTCGTCCTCCGCGTCTGGGAAACGCACGAACGCACCCTGTTAAAATGGGAGTGGCATCCCTTGGTGTGAATAATTCTTCTTCTCCACGTCTCACTGTGCCCGTGCGGATTGCTCCTTCTGCCAACTCCTCCTTCTCAGCTGTGGCCTTCTTGGACTCTGGTTCTGCTGGAAATTTTATTCTGGCCTCTTTGGTTAATAGGTTCTGCATCCCGGTGACCCATCTCGTCAAGCCGCTCTACATTTCTTCAGTCAACGGAGTAAAATTGGACTGCACTGTGCGGTACCGCACAGAACCCCCACTTATGAGCATTGGACTACATCACGAGAAAATTGAATTTTTTGTTCTGCCCAACTGCACCTCTGAAGTCCTCCTCGGTCTGCCATGGCTCCAGCGTCATTCTCCCACCCTTGACTGGACCACCGGGGAAATCAAGAATTGGGGTCCTGCTTGTCACAAACGATGCCTCACATCTGCTCCTCATAGCCCCCTTCCTGGTAACACTCTGCCCCGTGACAAGCTTCACCCTCTGCCCCCCCTCCCCATTCCCACTTCTTCTGGATTACCTGCCGCTGATGTAGCTACCCAGAACTTCTTTTTTTTCCGGAAGGAGACTCTAGAGTCGTCCCATATGTTCTCGTCTCATTTGAAGGGACAAGGAGACAAAAAGAGGGGGAGACCTAAGGGGGGGGGGGTACTGTTACGCCGAGCGCTCCGGGTCCCTGCTCCTCCCCGGAGCGCTCGCGGCGTTCTCCTCTCTGAAGCGCACCGGTCAGACCCGCTGACCGGGAGCGCTGCACTGACATTCACAATGGGGATGCGATTCGCATAGAGGGACGCGCCCGCTCTCGAATCGCATCCCGAGCCACTTGCCCGTCCCGGTCCCCGGCTGTCACGTTCTGGTGCGCGCGGCTCCGCTCTCTAGGGCGCGCGCGCGCCAGCTCTCTGAGATTTAAAGGGCCAGTGCACCAATGATTGGTGCCTGGCCCAATCAGTCTAATTAGCCTCCACCTGCTCCCTGCTCATATAACCTCACTTTCCCTTCACTGCTTTGCCGGATCTTGTTGCCTTGTGCCAGAGAAAGCGTTTAGTGTATGTCCCAAGCCTGTGTTCCAGACCTTCTGCTGTTGCCCCTGACTACGACCCTTGCTGCCTGCCCTGACCTTCTGCTACGTCCGACCTTGCTCTTGCTTTGTCCTTTTGTACCGCGCCTGTCTCAGCAGTCAGAGAGGTTGAGCCATTACCGGTGGATATGACCTGGTTGCTACCGCCGCAGCAAGACCATCCCGCTTTGCGGCGGGCTCTGGTGAATACCAGTAGCAACTTAGAACCGGCCCACCGGTACGGTCCACGCCAATCCCTCTCTGACACAGAGGATCCACCTCCAGCCAGCCGAAACATAACATACACTTCCGACTTAACTGTACACAAAATGATATTGGACATATTATTTCTGTTCTGAATAAACATCACTATGATATAAATATGAATAACTTTTGTACAAAGGTACTACTATTCTCTGCACCTGGCTGGTAACTGTAGGGCAGTGAGGCAGTGGTTACGTTTCACCTGACAGAGTCAGGATACCTTCTATACAATTTCCCTAAATAAAAGTGACATTAAACGCTTCAGACATTTTTATATAAACATGTTATATACACTTTATTACAATGTGCCTTAAGCAATACAATCAGACAACAGTGACAATATTTGCATTACTTGTGCAAGAAGGAATAAACAATATATGTATAACTCTGATAATATTTTTCATAGTACCGCTCCACAGTTCTGGTACACTTTGAGTACTCAGTAAAGGATAACGGCTATAAGCCGGGCACATGATCTTACGCAAAATGGTTGCAAAGGGTTCTTGGTTAGTCCACCAGGCACTTTTCTTGAACGTTGCAGGAACCTGAAAACAACAATTCTTCACAAAACAAAGTTAGTCTCCTGACTGAATAGCAATGACATTACACACATTCTTCAGCCTGGGAATTTTCCGTCCCAGCCTACTTCCTAGGCTGGGACATATAACTGGGACCACGGGACTGTGCCCCCTCCAATGGACTGACTCAGGTGTTCCAATTTACCCTGGTCAGGGTAGATTCAGTGATGGTGGGGCTGATGGTAACCACCATTTGGACTGCAGCAGCTTGCGTCACTGGGGGAATAGACATTGGTGCCTGTTGGGCCAGCCAAACCTCCTCCTCAGCAGGAGTTGGCCAAGGCACTTAAGTTGGTGCCTGCTAGCTTGGCCAAACCTCCTCAGCAACAGGAGAAGGCCTGGGCACATCCGCAGACAACTTGGGTAGATACTTCGAAGCCATGACAGGCGCCTCGGGCAAGTAGATAGTCTCTGTACAAGACTCTTTAAATTTAGGAGATAGCAATCCGAAGGGATCTGCGTCCCAATCATCCAAGGGAAAATATGCAAAGGGAATCTGCATGGGGTTCTTCGGATTGGTCACCGCTGCCGCCCACTCGCCTCTCACGCTTTGAACAGGAGTGTATTCAACAATCTCCCCGCTCTCAAGAGAATGCCATGGTGTGGGGAGATAGTCCCTTTTAACTGCACGTCGATTTACCAGAATGGTCCCACTATGACTACAATCCATGAGGGTGCCAAACCCCCACACTTTTTCAAACTTCACAACTGTGGTTCTGCGCTGTTCCAGGGGTGGCTCTCCCTCTCGCGGATGGTCCAACATTCTGATGTACAGGGCCTCAAGGGTTTTGGTGTCTTGCTGCTGCGCTTGTCGCACCTCATATGTAGCAACTTCTGACAATACTCCTTCCTTCATTGTGCCCTCATCTCCTCCACAATTTTGGCTACCTTGGCTTCTTGCTTAGCCCTCTCAGACTGCACCGCTGGAACTGGGAGATGGGGCTTCCCTGGCAGGGGAAGAAGGTGCTCTCACGTATAGTGAATCAATCCGGGCTTATCGCCAAATAGCCACCGGGGCAACGATGGGGACTGGGGGCATACTGCAGACTTCTGGACCTGGGGGGTGGGGGGGGTTGACTCTGGGCTGGGGGTAGAAGGAGGGGTAGAGAAAGTGGACTTAGCCGGGGTACTCACTTCTTCTGACTCCTCGGTAGGGATCTCCACCCAGGATCCCCAGGTCCGGTGGTGAAGGGACAGCCTCAACGGCGATGCTCCTCTGGAAGATGCCGGTGTACCTTCTGCTGGGGTTGTTGGCCAGTCTACATCATCTTCGAGCAGTGGGACTTTGAGGTAGGCCTCTTCGGCCCCGATGGAGATAATTTGTAAACGATCTGCCAGCTCCTGAAATATGTGAGCCACGGCAACTTTCCAGGCCTCCGACGCCATCTTGGGACTCTCCAACCTCGTGCGTGCCTGTTCTGCCATGTTGCTCCACTCACAGACTTCCAGCAAACTGGGGGCGGCCCAGCGGCACTGCTTCATTTATGCAGGACTTCGGGAAAATGGCTGCTGGCCGGAAGTGCGTCAGTGGTGCAGCGCTGACTTCTGCTCCCCCGGCAACAAGGGGCGGATCTTTACAGTTCCATTTTGAATTTGATACAACATGGTTTCCACGCCCAGGGGCGGGATGCTGACCAGCGGGGGACATTTTTGCGCACTTCTCTGGCATATCCATAACCCTTTCATGTACAGGCAATAATTTGTGATGTAGCATAACTTCGGACCAGATTTTACACATGGTAGGCAGAGTACTTGGACAATCCACAATGGCAGATAACCGTCTTTTCTTCACCTCCCCCTCTATTTCACAAGCGCCTCGGATTAAACAGTACTGATAAAGTCCCATACACTTTCTGGCGCAATTTTTGTCGCACACTCGTGTGTTTTACACTGGATACAGTTCAGACTGGGGGGGATACTTGTTGCATAAAGCGCACACCTATATCCTGTTTGTGATGCCAAAAGTTGTAGTGAGGGTGTGATGATGCAGGGCAGATGGAATTACCCTAGGGGCAGATGGCATCAACCCATTGTGTTTTGTGACGCCAGGGCGTGGTTTAACCGCTTCACCACCCAAAGGTAGGCAGCTGGATCCTGGGCTAGGCACAGGGGCAAATAATGACTCAGATGCCAAGCTACAGAACAACGGCAGCTTTACTGAGTCAGACAGGTGTAACAGTCTATACAGCTTGACTAGGCCCACGGAGGTGACCAGTGACTTCAGAGCCCTCAGGGCTTGCTGGGACTTATGGTGCCTGTTGGGCCAGCCAAACCTCCTCCTCAGCAGGAGTTGGCCAAGGCACTTAAGTTGGTGCCTGCTAGCTTGGCCAAACCTCCTCAGCAACAGGAGAAGGCCTGGGCACATCCGCAGACAACTTGGGTAGATACTTCGAAGCCATGACAGGCGCCTCGGGCAAGTAGATAGTCTCTGTACAAGACTCTTTAAATTTAGGAGATAGCAATCCGAAGGGATCTGCGTCCCAATCATCCAAGGGAAAATATGCAAAGGGAATCTGCATGGGGTTCTTCGGATTGGTCACCGCTGCCGCCCACTCGCCTCTCATGCTTTGAACAGGAGTGTATTCAACAATCTCCCCGCTCTCAAGAGAATGCCATGGTGTGGGGAGATAGTCCCTTTTAACTGCACGTCGATTTACCAGAATGGTCCCACTATGACTACAATCCATGAGGGTGCCAAACCCCCACACTTTTTCAAACTTCACAACTGTGGTTCTGCGCTGTTCCAGGGGTGGCTCTCCCTCTCGCGGATGGTCCAACATTCTGATGTACAGGGCCTCAAGGGTTTTGGTGTCTTGCTGCTGCGCTTGTCGCACCTCATATGTAGCAACTTCTGACAATACTCCTTCCTTCATTGTGCCCTCATCTCCTCCACAATTTTGGCTACCTTGGCTTCTTGCTTAGCCCTCTCAGACTGCACCGCTGGAACTGGGAGATGGGGCTTCCCTGGCAGGGGAAGAAGGTGCTCTCACGTATAGTGAATCAATCCGGGCTTATCGCCAAATAGCCACCGGGGCAACGATGGGGACTGGGGGCATACTGCAGACTTCTGGACCTGGGGGGGGGGGGGGGGGGGGGGGGGTTGACTCTGGGCTGGGGGTAGAAGGAGGGGTAGAGAAAGTGGACTCAGCCGGGGTACTCACTTCTTCTGACTCCTCGGTAGGGATCTCCACCCAGGATCCCCAGGTCCGGTGGTGAAGGGACAGCCTCAACGGCGATGCTCCTCTGGAAGATGCCGGTGTACCTTCTGCTGGGGTTGTTGGCCAGTCTACATCATCTTCGAGCAGTGGGACTTTGAGGTAGGCCTCTTCGGCCCCGAGGGGCGGGATGCTGACCAGCGGCGGACATTTTTGCGCACTTCTCTGGCATATCCATAACCCTTTCATGTACAGGCAATAATTTGTGATGTAGCATAACTTCGGACCAGATTTTACACATGGTAGGCAGAGTACTTGGACAATCCACAATGGCAGATAACCGTCTTTTCTTCACCTCCCCCTCTATTTCACAAGCGCCTCGGATTAAACAGTACTGATAAAGTCCCATACACTTTCTGGCGCAATTTTTGTCGCACACTCGTGTGTTTTACACTGGATACAGTTCAGACTGGGGGGGATACTTGTTGCATAAAGCGCACACCTATATCCTGTTTGTGATGCCAAAAGTTGTAGTGAGGGTGTGATGATGCAGGGCAGATGGAATTACCCTAGGGGCAGATGGCATCAACCCATTGTGTTTTGTGACGCCAGGGCGTGGTTTAACCGCTTCACCACCCAAAGGTAGGCAGCTGGATCCTGGGCTAGGCACAGGGGCAAATAATGACTCAGATGCCAAGCTACAGAACAACGGCAGCTTTACTGAGTCAGACAGGTGTAACAGTCTATACAGCTTGACTAGGCCCACGGAGGTGACCAGTGACTTCAGAGCCCTCAGGGCTTGCTGGGACTTATGGTGGACTTGAACAATATGATGCAGAACCACGCTGACTTGATTGACTGACTTGACTGGGACTGACTATGACTGACTTAACCCCTTTTGTAGCTTACCAGGCTTTGACTTGGACCTGGGGGGTAGTGGACTTGTGGATCCGTGGCTGCGTGGTAGACTTTGGGCCTCCTCTGGACTCCAGATACACTCCTAGGGCTTAACCTCCCTGCAACTCAGCTAAGCAGGAAAAGAGCACAAGAGACTGAGCTAGCTCCACCCAGGGCTTATATGGGGGAGACATGGTCACTGGTACCTTTCATTGGTTATAACACATAGCAACATTACTTAAAGGCATAACACATTTTATGTACAATACACTGGATAACATAGGCACTTAAAGGGGTACCACCGTGCTGACAACTTATCCCCTATCTAAAGGATAGGGGATAAGTTGCCTGATCGCACGGGGTCCCGCCGCTGGGGACCCCCGCGATCTTGCACGCAGCACCTCGCTCTCATCAGACCCTGGAGCGAACATCGCTCCGGGTCTGATGACTGCCGATCACAGGGCCACAGTATCGTGACGTCAGGGCTCCGCCCCATGTGACGTCACACTCCGCCCCCTCAATGTAAGTCTATGGCAGGGGGCGAGACAGCTGTCGCGCCCCTGACATAGACTTGCATTGAGGGGGCGGAGTGTGACGTCACAGGGGGTGGAGCTGTGATGTCACAATCACAGGCCCCGTCATCAGACCTGGAGCGGTTGTTCGTCTCCGGGACCTGATGAGAGTGGGGTGTTGCGTGCGAGATCGCGGGGGTCCCCAGCGGCGGGACCCCGAGCGATCAGGCAACTTATCCCTATCCTTTAGATAGGGGATAAGTTGTCAGCACGGTAGTGCCCCTTTAAGGGAATATACATAGGGTGCAGGTGAAGGGGGGCCCAGGGGTCACTGGATGGAGTCTGCCTGACAAGGCAGCAAGGGTACAGGGGTGCAAATCCTGTACTGGGCCACCACGTCTGTATAATGACTCAACTTGCTACTGACTAAAGGGTTAAGTTTTCTGGTATTTGGCTGAAGAATCATGTGCAGCTATGGTGATGCCTGGTCCTATCAGGGGGCGTAGACTTAGAGCCTATCAGAGTCTGACTGTTAACCCTTTATTTCCTGACCTGTTTCTCTGACGTCCGTACAGTGTTGTCTATTGTTTTGGACAAGTTATGCCCCTGCACTTACTGAGAACAGGGACTGCTGTCCAGTTGAGGATCCGTTGTTAAGGGCAGAGAAAGTGGCTATGGGTGAGCTCAGGGCTGTTCATATCTCTGCCAAATAAATGAAAGTCTGGGTGGCAAACTCTACTGAAACTAAATGTAGCTGAAACATGTCATTGTGTTCGCTACCAGAGAAGATCGCCTGTGAGACACTGAATGTCACTGTGCATTCTGTCTGTGTCCCATCATTACTGTTTTCACCTGTAAGTTTTAAGACAATGATGGCTGAAAGAAATCTCACCCATGCTTAAACTGACAGCATTTTAAGCCTCCATAATATGTTATAAGACCCATGGTTGGGATGTAACTTGCAGCCGTAATACAAGCGCAAAAATGCATTTGAAACTAGCCTTATACCTATACCTTTAGATGCCCATACACATTAAGTAAATATTGGCCAAACTCAGATTTTGGCAGGACTAAAGCACATAGGGGTCTGCTGACTTTGCCCCTGGTGACAAATGTTGGTGGAAAGAAGGTTCGAGCATGGTGTCACCATCCTTGCTGCTTTTAGCTAGAGGCACTGGTAGTTTACCACTGTCCAGCAGCAGTAACTCAAATGGCTAAGGGGGAGATTTATCAAACCCTGTCCAGAGGAAAAGTTGCTGAATTGCCGATAGCAACCAATCAGATCGCGTCTTTTATTATTCAGAGGCCTTTATAAAAAATGAAACAAGCGATCTGATTGGTTGCTATGGGCAATTTAGCAACTTTTCCTGTGGACAGGTTTTGATCCCCTAAATCTTTTGAGGCATTACCTAACAGGTCAACCACTGGCTCATCATTTGATCTTTATGGGAGCCTCGCAACCATTACCGGATGGCAGATGTTGGCTATCAACATGCGGTATCTTTTTGTTTTCACTTTTTTCCCTCTGTCAACTCATATGTTCTTAATTCCATCGCAGGGCAAGGGGGCTGCACCACATAAACTGTAGTCTGTGTAATAAACCTCTGGAATGCAACATGTTACAACTGTTAAAAAGGATATAGGATTATTTACCACAAATATAATCTGTTTGCAATAAATAAATGGAAATAATGACTGATTTAAATATTAGATAGATAGATCGATCGAGTTATGAGAAAATTCTATAAATTCTTTGAATTCTATGGTTTTATGTATCTGGTCCCTAGAAGGTCATAAAAATTAGGTAAACACACCCCCAGCTGAACAACCACAGCAAATTCCACTGTGTTATCTAACATAAAATGAAGACAAGATGGAAAATCCATGTGTGGAAAACTAAGTACACCCTATGGAGGAGATTCATCAAAACTTGTGCTGAGGAAAAGTTGACCAGTTGTCCATAGCAGTCAATCAGATTGCTTATCTCCCCATGAACCAGGAGGCTGTAAAACACCTTTTAGCAGCAATAACTTGAAGTAAGGGTATGGGTACGCCCTGGCTCCCTGGTACTTAACCCCTTAAGGACCTACGGTTTTTCCATTTTTGCATTTTTGTTTTTTCCTCCTTACCTTTACAAAATCATAACTTTAAATGTTGCACCTAAAAATCCATATGATGGCTTATTTTTTGTGCCATTAATTCTACTTTGTAATGACGTCAGTCATTTTACCCAAAAATCTACAGAAAAATTGAAAAAAAAATCATTGTGAGACAAAATTGGAAAAAAAAATGCCATTTTGTAACTTTTGGGGTCTTCTGTTTCTACACAGTAAATTTTTCGGTAAAAATGACACCTTCTCTTTATTCTGTAGGTCCATACGATTAAAATGATACCCTATTCATATAGGTTTGATTTTGTCGTACTTCTGGAAAAAATCATAACTACAAGCAGGAAAATGTATACGTTTAAAATTGTCATCTTCTGACCCCTATAACTTTTTTATTTTTCCGTGTATGAGGCGGTATGAGGGCTCATTTGTTTGCGCCGTGATCTGAAGTTTTTAGCGGTACCATATTTGTATTGATCGGACTTTTTGATCGCTTTCTATTCATTTTTTCATGATATAAAAAGTGACCAAAAAGACACTATTTTGGACTTTGGAATTATTTTGCGCATACGCCATTGACCGTGCGGTTTAATTAATGATATATTTTTATAATTCGTACATTTCCGCACGCCGTGATACCACATATGTTTATTTTTATTTACACTGTGTTTTTTTTTTAATGGGAAAAGGGGGGTGATTCAAACTTTTATTAAAGAAGGTGTTAAATGACCTTTATTCACTTTTTTTTGCAGTGTTATAGCTCTCATAGGGACCTATAACACTGCACACACTGATCTATTACATTGATCACTGGTTTCTCATAAGAAACCACTGATCGATGATTCTGCCGCTTGACTGCTCATGCCTTGATCTGAGGCACTGAGCATTCATTCGGCGATCGGACAGCATGGAGGCAGGTAGGGACCCTCCGGCTGTCATGTAAGCTGTTCGGGATGCCGGATTTCGCCGCGGCGATCCCAAACAGCTCCCTAAGCTAACCGGCATTGTTTTACTTTCACTTTAGACGCGGCGTTCAACATTGAACGCTGCGTCTAAAGGGTTAATAGCGCGCAGCACCGCGATCAGTGCTGTGCGCTATTAGCCCCAGTCTCGGCCGTTGTTAGAGGCTGGGCCCGACCCGCTATGACGGGAACGGAGCGGACTCATGACGTATCGGTGCGTCATGGATCCCTAAGGGGTTAAGGACCCAGGGTGTACCTGTACGCCTGTGGGAATTTCTGTCCCCGCCACGCGCCAGGCGGGGATCGGACCGGGTGACTGCTGGAACTATATATGTATGTAATGCAAAATTGCCATATAATTAATTATGAAAAATTATAAATAATGTCATGTAATGATATACAGGATTAAAAAATTAAAATAATATATTATAATAATTTATATGAAATAGTGAATAAATAATTACATAAATATTCTCATAGGTGCAAAAAATAAGTTCCTCAGAATTTATATGAATATAATAGTCATATTATTATTAAAAAGAAATGTATATATAATGTTGCATACAAAAATAGACTATATATATGAAGATTAGTATGCATGCATAAAAGGGTATTCCGGTGGAAAACTTTTTTTTTTAAATCAACTGGTGCCAGAAAGTTAAACATGAAACAGATTTGTAAATTACTTCTATAAAACAATCTTAATCCTTTCACTACTTATTAGCTGCTGAATACTACAGAGGAAATTATTTTCTTTTTGGAACACAGTGTTCTCTGCTGACATCATGACCACAGTGCTCTCTGCTGACAACTCTGTCCATTTTAGGAACTGTCCAGAGCAGCATATGTTTGCTATGGGGATTTTCTCCTACTCTGGACAGTTCTTAAAATGGACAGAGGTGTTAGCAGAGAGCACTGTGGTCATGATGTCAGCAGAGAGCTCTGTGTTCTTAAAAGAAAAGAATTTCCTCTGTAGTATTCAGCAGCTAACAAGTACTGGAAGGATTAAGATTTTTTAATAGAAGTAATTTACAAATCTGTTTAACTTTCTGGCACCAGTTGATTTAAAAAAAAAAAAAAAAAAAACGTCTTCCACCGGAGTACCCCTTTAAAGGGTAGCTCCCACCATCATGTTTTTTTTTCTGTCCCTGCCTATTGCCCTTCTATCCCTAACACCCTCCCTGCCTTTATTTTTTTTACTATTTTAAAAATGGCATTTAGTTTGCCTGGTAGTGTGCTCACTACCAGGCAGACTTCCCCAGCAGGCAACACGTCACTGATGCCTGCTGGGGGCCAACTTCCGCCCTTAGTTCTCCTAACAGGGTGCCTCCAGCTGTTTCCCCACTACAACTCCCAACATGCCCTGACATCTACTGGCTGTCAGGGCATTCTGGGAGTTGTAGTGGGGAAACAACTGGAGGCACACCGTGATGGCCGCACATCCCGCTCCCCGATGGGCAGACCGCAAACCCCCCCCCCCCGGCCCCGTCGCGCCGCTCATCTCCCTCCCCACCCTCCCCCCCTTAGTTCACCTACTCAGTGTCCCTCCAGCTGTTTCCCCACTACAACTCCCAGCTTGCCCTGACATCTATTGGCTGTCAGGGCATGCTGGGAGTTGTAGTGGGGAAACAACTGGAGGCACACCGTGATGGCCCATCCCGCTCCTGCCGCGCAGCCCGCAACCCCCCTGGCCCCGCTGCGCCGCACAACCCACTACCTCCCCTCCCCTCCCCCTGCAAAAACATTCAGTAACAGACACAACATAGATAATCTTACCTGTCGCCGGGGCCTGCCAGGGAGCCTGCGCGCGTCCTCTTCATTAAAAGCGCTCGCTCCCGCCTGTCTGATTGACAGGCGGGAGCGAGCACCGCAGTGAATGAATTCCGACTAGTTGCCAGGCTTCGACGAGTCGAAATTCATTAGTGACGTCACTGCCCAATGCATTCGGCCACTAGGAGGGCGACCCCTAGAGGCCGAATTTAAAAGTGATTTTAAACTGTTTTAAAATCACTTTTTAAATTAAAGTATATTAGAGATATGTTGTAGTACTTAAGTACTACAATATATCAATTTTTTTATTTCATGACAGTGCCCATTTAAGTGAAATAATGTCAGTGAGGGTGACATAATTAAAAAATGATGCAATGATGTGTGAAGACAAAAATGATGTATACAGAACTGAATGTGACAAGGCCCAATAAAGTAATAAATGTGATAGTGTAGCAAAAAACAGTGATAGCAGCAAAAACAATTGGAAACACATGGCAGACATCCCAAATCGACATCCAGAGGTCCATTCTCCATACAAGATCCCAGTCCCAGGTACCCTAAATGTAGAAGGAAAGGGGACAACACAAATAAGCAAATGATAACACCCATGAACCACCCAATAAACCGCTCCAGAATTACCCCTAAATAAAACAACAGTAAAAAATAGAAGAGTTATAAACACAATGCCAAAGAAATAAGAAGAATACGGAGGGTGGATAAAAACTACAGAAAGCACGATGTTCTCATTGAGCCCAAGAGAAGTTGTTTTGAGAGTGAAGATCCACTTACATTCTTTTCTTGTCAGAAGCTTTTGAACATCACCACCCCGGATACCCAGATGCATAAGATCTATGCCTCTGAAGTGCAGCAGATTCCAATCACCATTGTGCTCCACTCTGAAATGTCGAGGGACAGGTTTTAATTTGTGTATGCCACTCACATCCATCAAATCTACTTTCATTGCAGCTTTATTATCCCTTAGATGTTCTTGGATCCTTACCCTTAGCTGCCTAGTGGTCATCCCAACATAGATCAGTCCACATGGACATGTTGCATAGTATACCACAGCCGATCTTTTGCAATTGATGTGATGTACAATCTTAAACTGTTTTTCTCCACTTGAATCTACGAATGTATCTGTTCTTATTATCTGGTTGCAAATTGAACAGTCCCCACATGTCACTGATCCCCACTTGGAGCCTTCTGATGAAAAGATGTAAGTCGATCATGGGTAAACATTGTGGCTCTTCACCAAAATATCCTTCAATGATTTGCAACGTCTGGCTGTAACCTGAGGTTGTGAAGGCAAAATTTTACGAAGGTCAGGGTCATGCAATAAAATAGGCCAAAACTTTTTTAATGAGCCCATCATATCCTGCCATCTGCAATGGTAGTCTGTTATCATTCTAATACCTGTGGATTCTCTTGTCTTTGTCCTAAAATGTAATAATTTTTAGCGTTGTTGTTTCTTCGCTCGCATATAACCACCACATATGTCTCTCGGTGTATAGCCTCTTTGTAAAAACCGCTGTTGTAAGTAAAACGACTGTTTTTCTAATTCGCTTTCTTCATCGCAAATTCTTCTTGCTCTTGCTGGGAGTTTAGCAACAGCTGGAGGCACCCTGTTTGGGAATCACTGGCGTAGAATACCCCTATGTCCACCCCTATGCAATCCCTAATTTAGTCCTCAAATGTGCATGGCGCTCTCTCACTTCGGAGCCCTGTCGTATTTTAAGAAAACAGTTTAGGGCCACATATGGGGTATTTCCGTACTCGGGAGAAATTGCACTAAAATTTTTCAGGGGCTTTTTCTCCTTTTACCCCTTATGAAAAGGAAAAGTTGGGGTCTACACCAGCCTGTTTAAATGTTTACACTAACATGCTGGTTTTGCCACATACTTTTAATTTTCGCAAGCGGTAAAAGGAAGAAAAGACCCCCAAAATTTGTAACGCAATTTCTCCTGAGTATGGAAATACCCCATATGTGGGTGTAAAATGCTCTGCGGACGCACAACAAGGCTCAGGAGTGAGAGCGCACTGTGTACATTTGAGGCCTAAATTGGTGATTTGCACAGGGGTGGCTGATTTTACAGCGGTTCTGACATAAACGCAAAAAAATACCCACATGTGACCCCATTTTTGAAACCACACCCCTCACAGAACGTAACAAGGGGTATAGTGAGCCTTAACACCCCACAGGTGTTTGACGAATTTTCATTAAAGTTGGATGGGAAAATGAAAAAAAAAAAATTTTTTCACTAAAATGCTGGTGTTACCCTAAATCTTTCATTTTCACAAAGGAAAATAGCAAAACAGTCCCCCAAAATTTGTGACCCCATTTCTTCCTAGTAAGAACGTACCCCATATGTGAATGCAAATTGCGGGCGAACTACAATGCTCAGAAGAGAAGGAGTGCCATTGGGCTTTTGAAGAGAAAATTTGTCCAGAATTGAAGGCCACTTGTGTTTACAATGCCCCAATAGTGCCAGAACAATGGACCCCCCCCCCCCACATGTGACCCCATTTTGGAACTACACCCCTCACAGAATGTAATAAGGGGTACAGTGAGCATTTACGCCCCACAGGTGTCTGACAGATTTTTGGAACAGTGGTCTGTGAAAATGAAAAATTACATTTTTCATTTGCACAGCCCACTGTTCCAAAGATCTGTCAAATGCCAGTGTGGTGTAAATAGTCATCATCTTTATTAAATTCTGTGAGGGGTGTAGTTTCCAAAATGGCATCACGTGTGGGGGGTCCACTGTTTTGGCACAATGGGGGGCTGTGTAAACGCACATGGCCCCTGACTTCCATTCCAAACAAATTCTCTCTCCAAAAGCTCAATGCCGCTCCTCCTCTTCTGAGCAGTGTAGTGCACCAGCAGAGCACTTGACGTCCACACATGGAGTATTTCTATACTCAGAAGAAATGGGGTTACAAATTTTGGGGGTCATTTTCTCCTATTGCCGCTTGTAAAAATGTTAAATTTGGGGGAAAAACAGCATTTTAGTGAAAATTTTTTTTTTTCATTTACACATCCAACTTTAACAAAAAGTCGTCAAACACCTGTAAAGTGTTAAGGCTCACTGTACCCCTCGTTACATTCCTTGAGGGGTGTAGTTTCCAAAATAGTATGCCATGTGGGGGGGTTTCTGCTGTTCTGGCACCATAGGGGCTTCCTAAATGCGACATGCCCCCCAAAAACCATTTCAGTAAAAGTCACTCTCCAAAATCCCATTGTTGCTCCTTCCCTTCTAAGCCCTCTACTGCGCCCGCCGAACACTTGGGTTACAAATTTTGGGGGGCTTTTTCTCCTATTGCCCCTTGTAAAAATTCAAAAACTGGGTCTACAAGAACATGCGAGTGTAAAAAATAAAGATTTTAAATTTTCTCCTTCCCTTTGCTGCTATTCCTGTGAAACGCCTAAAGGGTTAACACACTTACTGAATGTCATTTTGAATACTTTGAGGGTGCAGTTTTTATAATGGGGTCATTTGTGGGGTATTTCTAATATAAAGGCCCTTCAAATACACTTCAAAACTAAACTGGTCCCTGAAAAATTCAGATCTTGAAAATTTTGTGAAAAATTGGAAAATTGCTGCTGAACTTTGAAGCCCTTTGATGTCTTCCAAAAGTAAAAACATGTCAGCTTTATGATGCAAACATAAAGTAGACATATTGTATATGGGAATCAATATATAATTTATTTGGAATATTCATTTTCCTTATAAGCAGAGAGCTTCAAAGTTAGAAAAATGCAAATTTTTAAATTTTTTCATCAAATTTTGGAATTTTCCACCAAGAAATGATGCACGTATCGACAAAATTTTACCACTAACAAAGTAGAATATGTCACGAGAAAACTTCCTTAGAATCAGAATGAAAATTGAAAGCATTAATGCTGACAGTGGTCAGATGTGCAAAAAAACACTCTAGTCCTTAAGGTGAAAATGGGCTTGGTCCTTAAGGGGTTAAAGGGGTACTCCAGCGGAAAATAATAATAATAATTATTTTTTTTTCCAAAATATTATTGTTCGGAAGTGAATGTTCCGAACGCTGTTTTAGAGCTGCGGAGGTAGGCCACACCCCTTGTGACGTCATGGTCATGCCCCCTCAATGCAAGTCTATGGGAGGGGGCGTGACTGCCATCACGCCCCCTCCCATTGACCTGCATTGAGGGGGCATGACCATGACGTCACAAGGGACATGGCCGACAACAGCGTTCGGAACATTCACTTCCGAACGCTGGCCAGTGGAGTACCCCTTTAAAGGGGTACTCTGCTGCTCAGTCCTCTGTCACGCCCCCTCCCATAGAGTTGCATTGAGGGGGCAGGGCGTGACATCATGAGGTGGCGGGGCTATGACATCACAAGTTCCTGCCGTCGGCTCCAGCGTCCGGAACAATTTGTTCCAAATGCTGAGCATAGGAGTACCCCTTTAACAAATAGTAGGGCAGACATAAGTAAAGCTTATTGCTCATGTGCTTCACAGTCGTATTTCTACCATCTTTCAGCTCCCATATAGCATGCAGGGATTTATATCTTAAAAGGATACTTTAGCATTTCACTTTTTCTCCCTATCCAAAGGACTGGGAATAATTGTCTGATCACCGGGGGTCTGACCTCTGCAACCTCCTGCGATCTTCCACATGGCACTCCGTTTCTTCTTGTGCATGCTCCCACCATTCATCTCAATAGGAGCTCCAGAGTAACACAAGTATAGCGCATGTGTATCACCGGCAGTCCTATAGAGAAGCATGGAGGGGGGTGCAGGAGAATGCGGAGTGTTGCAGCGGTCAGACCCCCAGCGATCAGACACTTATAAGAAATAAGACTCCAGAGTACCCCTTTAAGGCAAGTTCAACTGAGATTGACAGTTTGATTTGTATGGCATATAAATAGATAAAATACTGTACCCAAGGCAAATACTTTTTAAGGTTTGGGGCACATGTGGCGTATTTTTCTGTTGCATATTTTCCTACCCATTGAAGTCAATGGGTAGCAAAATATTCAGCTGAGTTTGCTTCCCATTGACTTCAATGGGTAGGAAAACACACAACAAAATATGACAGCATGAGAACCTAGCCAGACATGGTGCCCGTGGGTGCACTCCTAACCCGTCTCCCCGTACTGTAGCCGGCACGGGCAGCACCACAGCTCATGTGTCGGGCTGCAGTCGCACCCTCCCAGCCGGCGGACACTCACCCTGCAGCGTTCCTGCCTCCTCTGCTCTCTCCCACTGCCGGCATGCGCGTACCTGCTTCCTAGGGCGTGCGCGCGCCGGCTCTCTGAAATTTAAAGGGCCAGCGCACCGCTAATTGGTTTCTATCGGGCGCTGACCCTATAAGATTTCCTCACTTCCCCTTGACCTCTGCCGAATATTTGTGCCCTGTTGTCTTAGAAAAAGCATTTCCAAGTAGTTTCTGCCTTGCTGTGTACTAGTACCTCTTGCTTTGTTTCCTGACCATAGTACCTTGCCGCCAGCCCTGACCTATCTGCCAGTCCTTGTCTCGCAATCTGCGTCATGATTCTGTACCATGCCTTATCTTGGCCGCCTCTGTGGGCAAGTTGCACCATCGGTCGCGACCTGGGAGGTCGCCTGCCGCAGCAAGTTCGTCCCGCTTTGGGGCGGGCTCTGGTGAAGACCAGCGGCTCCTTAGACTCTGCTCCCTGGTGCGACTTTCATCATCTCCCACAGTGGTGCAGCGGATCCACTAATTCTGCTGTTACAGAGCTATTGTGTGTATATAACTTGTCGTTTTGTATTATACAGAGGTATATATAACTGCTAAACAATTGTTATGGGGAGAAGGAGCAATCATGCTGATGGGCCCCATTAGCACAGGCATCAGAGTTTAAAGCCTCAGGCAGCCTGATCCGCAGTAAAGCAGTTGTAAAGTTCAAGGAACTCACATAGTAAATTGTTTGGTTTCATCCTGGTTGAGTACCCCTTTTTGCACATGAGCATGTAAGGACATTGCATGAAATGCCACATGTACTCTTTCCTCGTTACCAGCCCTGTGCAGGAAATTTATCAAATGTCCCAGGAACTGTTTAACCTGGTTTTGTGGTGGCCTATTACAGAAGTGGCCTTTCTGTACCCTGTTTGGTCCTTTCAGGTGGACTCAGTCCCAGTCCCCTGGCCCCCACGCTCCTCAGAACTCTCGTCACCCTTCTATTACCTAAAGAGTTAATGTATTACATTCATGTGTTTGTACCTTTATGTCCTGTTGTTAAGCTATATAACTAGGGAAGGTGTCAGTGACCAGGTGACTTGTGGGTGACCTATAGGACCCCTCCAAATTGCTCCCATATATACAAGGGAGGAGTCAGCTTAGTTTCAGTTTAGTCTGTTCTCTGCTGAGCTACAGTACAGTCAGATTTGAGAGTGTCTGGTGTCCTGAGGGAGACAAAGGCCTAGTCACGCAGCCATGCTTCCATCACCAAGTGCCCCTTCAGGTGAATGTCAAAACCTGGTAAGCAACCACAGGGGAGAAGTCTAGTCAGCAATAGTCAAGTCTGTCAAGTCTAAAGTCAGCGTGGGAATACACAATTCAGTCCAAGTCCACTACAAGTCCCAGCAAGCACTCAAAACTCCTAAAGGCACTGGTCATCTCCTTGGGCCTAACTGAGCTATAGAGACTATCGCCCAGATTTATCAAATGGTGTGAGAGAAAAAGTGGAGTGATTTACCCACAGCAACCAATCACAGCTCAGGTCTCTCTTTACCAGAGCTAGTTAGCTGAGCTGTGATTGCTTACTGTGGGAGAATCATTCAATTTTTTCTCTCAGTTTGATAAATCTGGGCCTATAACATCTGTCTACCTCAATATAGCTGCCGTTGTTCCGTAACCTTGCATTGGAGTGACTATTTGCCCCGTGCCTGGCCCAGAAACCAGTGGCAATACCTCGGGTGGTGTAGAGGATAACCGCGCCCTGGCGTCACGAACACCAGGGGTTAATGCCATCTGCCACTAGGGTTAATAACATCTGCCCTACCATCACACCCCTTACCACATTACCACTGTACCTGCCTGGGCAGCCCTCTCTGTTTGTGTATGCAGCTGATGTTCTATCTCGTCGGTGGGTCTGGGGCCTCCCGCGATCTCTGGGCTAACACAGCGGTGTTCTGAACATGGAAGCTTGGGGCTTCCATGCTCGTGACCTCACGTCACACCCCACTCCATTCATGTCTATGAGAGGGGGAGTGATGGCGGAAATTTTGACACCAACAAACCTAAAATCTAAAACCTAAACTATATTATGTCTTCATTTTTTTTTGTGTTATTAATAGTCTTTTAGGGATGGATTTAGACAGGTTTATTTTGTGTTCAAATGCATAACAGTACCTGTCATGCATTTGAAAACAAAATGAACCTGTCTGAATCCGGCCCTAAAAGACTTAATAAAAAAGAAAAAAAAGAAATTGATGACATAATATAGTTTAGGTTTTAGGATGTTCTGCAGCAGTATAAAATCTGCTGCAGAACATCCGCACGTGTGAACAGCAGATTTTATACTGTGGTTTTTCTGCTGATGATTTTCTAACGGTGAGTGAATGATAAAATTTGCAGCAGATAAGCAGAAGCAAAAAATTGTAGACTGTACTTATTGTATATATAACAGTAAGCGCTATATGGGACATATAAGAGACACAACGTGATTTAACATAAGTGTGTACCTGTATAGCAGAGTGCCGTGATATAGCAATGAAGAAGTTCACAGGAACGGCATGTAGATTCTAAATAGGGACTGTGAATATGACATGAAAAGTGCCATAACATAAAATTTGTGCCTTATAGATTCTGAATGTACAGGGTGGGCCATTTCTATGGATACACCTTAATAAAATAGGAATGGTTGGTGATATTAACTTCCTGTTTATGGCACATTAGTATATGTGAGGGGGGAACTTTTCAACATGGGTGGTGACCATGGCGGCCATTTTGAAGTTGGCCATTTTGAATCCAACTTTAGTTTTTTCAATAGGAAGAGGGTCATGTGACACATCAAACTTATTGGGAATTTCACAAGAAAAACAATGATGTGCTTGGTTTTAACGTAACTTTATTCTTTCATGAGTTATTTACAAGTTTCTGACCACTTATAAAATGTGTTCAATGTGCTGCCCATTGTGTTGGATTGTCAATGCAACCCTCTTCTCCCACTCTTCACACACTGATAGCAACACAGCAGGAGAAATGCTAGCACAGGCTTCCAGTATCCGTATACACTGCTATATACTACTATATACACCGCAGGAGAAATGCTAGCACATGCTTCCAGTATCCGTAGTTTCAGGTGCTGCACATCTTGTATCTTCACAGCATAGACAATTGCCTTCAGATGACCCCAAAGATAAAAGTCTAAGGGGGTCAGATCGGGAGACCTTGGGGGCCATTCAACTGGCCCACGACGACCAGTCCACTTTCCAGGAAACTGTTCATCTAGGAATGCTCGGACCTGACACCCATAATGTGGTGGTGCACCATCTTGCTGGAAAAACTCAGGGAACGTGCCAGCTTCAGTGCATAAAAGGGAAACACATCATCATGTAGCAATTTCGCATATCCAGTGGCCTTGATGTTTCCATTGATGAAGAATGGCCCCACTATCTTTGTACCCCATATACCACACCATACCATCCATTTTTGTGTTCTCACAGTCTTGGAGGGATCTATCCAATGTGGGTTAGTGTCAGACCAATAGCGGTGGTTTTGTTTGTTAACTTCACCATTCACATAAAAGTTTGCCTCATCACTGAACAAAATCTTCTGCGTAAACTGAGGGTCCTGTTCCAATTTTTGTTTTGCCCATTCTGCGGCACCTGAAACTATGGATACTGGAAGCCTGTGCTAGCATTTCTCCTGCGGTGTTGCTATCAGTGTGTGAAGAGTGGGAGAAGAGGGTTGCATTGACAATCCAACACAATGGGCAGCACATTGAACACATTTTATAAGTGGTCAGAAACTTGTAAATAACTTATGAAAGAATAAAGTTACGTTAAAACCAAGCACATCATTGTTTTTCTTGTGAAATTCCCAATAAGATTGATGTGTCACATGACCCTCTTCCTATTGAAAAAACAAAAGTTGGATTCCAAATGGCCGACTTCAAAATGGCCGCCATGGTCACCACCCATCTTAAAAAGTCCCCCCCCCCCTCACATATACTAATGTGCCACAAACAGGAAGTTAATATCACCAACCTTTCCCATTTTATTAAGGTGTATCCATATAAATGGCCCACCCTGTATATATGGATAACAAACTGTAGAGGCACTATGTACCTGTCTATAATGTCAGTTATTGTACAATTAGTTGATTAAAATACAGAACCCAGGCGGGGAGATTACTGAGAAAAACGAAATCTTATTTGTTATATATGCCGCTGTAGCCAATGTTTATTCTGACGTCCCTTTCTAGGAATAATTTTGTTTTTTCGTGCGTTTTATATGCGATAGTTTTTCAGATGCTGCTGGGTCCAAACGGAAGTCTGTATGCGATGTCCTGAGAGGTGACGGGAGAACGCCCCGGCCGGCGGCATCTTAACCGTGACTTCCTTGGTTTGCGGTTAGTCTGATGATGTTTGACTCCGAGTAGGGACGTCACTACGGTGGTTGTAGAGGTCCACAAGTCTTTCCAATGCGTTTCGGAAACAAAGAAGCGATTTTCTTCGTTGGGGACGACATTATAGACAGGTACATAGTGCCTCTTTAACTGTATACAGTTATTTATCTATATATACATTCAGTATCTATAAAGCCACGCATTTTATATTACGGCACTTTTTATGTCTTATTCACAGTCCCTATTTAGAATCTACATACTGTTCCTGTGAACTTCTTCATTGCTATATCACGGCACTCTGCTATACAACTATGTTAAATCACGTTGTGTCTCTTATAAGTCCCATATAGCGCTCACTCTTAGGGTGGGTTCACACTACGTTTTCTCCCATACGGGAGCGCATACGGCAGGAGGGAGCTAAAACCTCGCGCTCCCGTATGTCACCGTATGCGCTCCCGTATGCCATTCATTTCAATGAGCCGGCCGGAGTGAAACGTTCGGTCCGGTCGGTTCATTTTTGCGCCGTATGCGCTTTTACAACCGGACCTAAAACTGTGGTCAACCACGGTTTGAGGTCCGGTCGTAAAAGCGCATACGGCGCAAAAATGAGCCGACCGGAGAAAACGTAGTGTGGGAGAAAACGTATGGGAGAAAACGTAGTGTGAACCCAGACTTATATACACAATAAGTACAGTCTACCATTTTGTATGAGTTAGGGGAATTCATACTTTCAGTACAGCAGCTTGGTTGGGCATATCCATAGTTACCACATCCATTCTTCTAGCCCTATTCTCACATTATATATTTAGTTTAGAAGCAAGAAATCCGCAGCAATTGTGAACGTACGTTGGACAGCATGTTGTTTTACGCTATACTCATACTCCCTGATCCTCCACCTTAGAATGGCCTTGACATACAATAGTTTCAACATACAATGTTCTTTCCTGGACCATTGTAACTTGAAACCAGACTCAACATACAATGCTATGGAATCTGCGAAACGTGTCAATGGCTGGAAGAACCGACCAATCAGCATGGACATTCACTGGTAAAACCCCTGTATTCCTAAAGTGAATGCACTGACTGGCTGACTGGTAGCGCCCCCTACAGTACAGGGAGGTATTACATGTTCTGTACTAGGGATCGACAGATATAATTTTTTTAGGGTCGATTCCGATAATCTGTGGAGGTTAGGGGCAATAGCCGATAACTTATACCGATATTCCGGTATAAGATATCGGCTATTTATCCCCCCCCCCCCCCCCCCCACGACACATCAATGATTTAAAGCGGGCGCTTTAAATCAATGAACTGCTGCGGCTTTTGCGGTGCCATAGGCCGCCGCCGCCACCCGCTTCTCTCCCCCTGCCTGTCTTGGGGTCCTACTGAGTCCTATCACCGCCACCGCGACCGCCCTCCCACCGCGCCCATTGCCTCCCCCATCCCCGGTTTTATAATTACCTGTTCCCGGGGTCCACGCTACATCTGGCTCCGGTGGCGTCCTCCTGAGCTGTCACTGTGCTCACTGACGGTGACGGCGCATTGAGGACGTCACTCGTCATTGCGCAACGCACAGCGTAACACAGAAAGCCGCAGGAGCCAGAAGTAGCGTGGACCCCGGCACCTGGGAACAGGTAATTATAAAATCGGGGATGGGGGAGGCAATGGGGCCGGTGCGGTGGGGGGTGCGACGCTGTGGGTGTTGCGGCGCGGTGGGGGCAGTGCGGGGGCGGGGTATTATCGGCAAGGTAATTGCCAACACTGATAACGACCAAAATCGTGAATATCGGCCGATAATATCGGGCCACACCGATAATCGGTTCGATCCCTATTCTGTACTACTTTTAACCTGTGCCACGGTTAGCTGCTCCTTTGGACACCAGTTGAGGGCGGCTCCATTATACTTTTTTGGGACATTGCGTGTACTGAAGAAGCTCCTGTACTCTACATAGACCAGTGTTTTTCCAACAAGGGTGCCTCCAGCTGTTGCAAAACTACAACTTCCAGCATGCCCGGACAGCCTTTGGCTGTCCGGGCATGCTGGTAGTTGTAGTTTTGCAACAGCTGGAGCCACCCTGGTTGGGAAACACTGAAATAGACAGTGATTTACAGCTCCCAGCAGATCTTTATTACTTTTATATGTAAGGACTTGCTTTATCTATATTAGTTATCTACTTATTTTTCTTTAATCCTCACTTTTTCCTATTTTGGATGACATTTTGGTGGCTTCAAAACCAATTACCAGGTTTCCATAGAGTTCTGATCTCAACATACAATGGTCTCAACATACAATGGCCGTCCTGGAACCAATTAATATAGTAACATGAGGGACCACTGTAATAGTGATAATCAGAGAATGTTCTGTGGTTTCTCTCGGAATCCATAGCTATGTATTGTCCCGGACATAACAGTGTATCTGTGTAATGGAGGCTGTCATTTCTGTGCCCGCATCCTTCTACCCGAGGAGCCGCCGTCTGAGGTAATGTCTGGGATCACTCCCACGGCTTGTCTATCATGGCGGGCGGTCACAGCGCCTGTGCAGAGCGGGATGTCCCCCGGCAGCGGTAGCACCCGCCGGAGCCCCGGTCCCCCCTGTCCCTCCCCTACTGTTTGGCGCACAGTGGTGACTTCCCACTCTATTGGCAGCTCCAGCCCCGTCCACAGCCCCCGCTCCTGCTCATGTCTGGCGGCCGCTGAGTGTTGTCAATGTTCTGGCAGCTCCTGGTAGTAGCCGCTATAGCAGCCCCCGGGTCCTACGCCCAAAGCCCCCCCTCTGTGAGTGCGGAGCTCAGCCGGGTATGGGGGCCGGGGCTGCGGGGAGAGGCTGCGCTGCCTGCCCGCTACTTCTACATCCAGACAGCGGACACCCAGGGGAACAAGTGAGTATACACAAGGGTGCGAGTGACTACACAACTATATACAAGGGTGGGAGTGACTACACAACTATATACAAGGGTGCGAGTGACTACACAACTATATACAAGGGTGCGAGTGACTTCACAACTAGATACAAGGGTGCGAGTGACTACACAACTATATACAAGGGTACGAGTGACTACACAACTATATACAGGGGTGCGAGTGACTACACAACTATACACAAGGGTGCGAGTGACTACACAACTATATACAAGGGTGCGATTGACTACACAACTATATACAAGAGTGCGAGTGACTACACAACTATATACAAGGGTGCGAGTGACTTCACAACTATATACAAGGGTGCGAGTGACTACACAACTAGATACAAGGGTGCGAGTGACTACACAACTATATACAAGGGTGGGAGTGACTACACAACTATATACAAGGGTGGGAGTGACTACACAACTATACACAAGGGTGCGAGTGACTTCACAACTATATACAAGGGTGGGAGTGACTACACAACTATATACAAGGGTGCGAGTGACTTCACAACTATATACAAGGGTGCGAGTGACTACACAACTATATACAAGGGTGCGAGTGACTTCACAACTAGACACAAGGGTGCGAGTGACTACACAACTAGATACAAGGGTGCGAGTGACTACACAACTATATACAAGGGTGCGAGTGACTTCACAACTAGATACAAGGGTGCGAGTGACTACACAACTATATACAAGGGTGCGAGTGACTACACAACTAGATACAAGGGTGCGAGTGACTACACAACTATATACAAGGGTGCGAGTGACTTCACAACTAGATACAAGGGTGCGAGTGACTACACAACTAGATACAAGGGTGCGAGTGACTACACAACTATATACAAGGGTGCGAGTGACTACACAACTAAACACAAGGGTGCGAGTGACTACACAACTATATACAAGGGTGCGAGTGACTTCACAACTATATACAAGGGTGCGAGTGACTACACAACTATATACAAGGGTGCGAGTGACTACACAACTATATACAAGGGTGCGAGTGACTACACAACTATATACAAGGGTGCGAGTGACTACACAACTATATACAAGGGTGCGAGTGACTACACAACTATATACAAGGGTGCGAGTGACTACACAACTATATACAAGGGTGGGAGTGACTACACAACTATATACAAGGGTACGAGTGACTACACAACTATATACAAGGGTGCGAGTGACTACACAACTAGATACAAGGGTGCGAGTGACTACACAACTAGATACAAGGGTGCGAGTGACTACACAACTAGATACAAGGGTGCGAGTGACTACACAACTAGATACAAGGGTGCGAGTGACTACACAACTAGATACAAGGGTGCGAGTGACTACACAACTATATACAAGGGTGCGAGTGACTACACAACTATATACAAGGGTGCGAGTGACTACACAACTATATACAAGGGTGCGAGTGACTACACAACTATATACAAGGGTGCGAGTGACTACACAACTATATACAAGGGTGCGAGTGACTTCACAACTAGATACAAGGGTGCGAGTGACTACACAACTAGATACAAGGGTGCGAGTGACTACACAACTAGATACAAGGGTGCGAGTGACTACACAACTAGATACAAGGGTGCGAGTGACTACACAACTAGATACAAGGGTGCGAGTGACTACACAACTAGATACAAGGGTGCGAGTGACTACACAACTAGATACAAGGGTGCGAGTGACTACACAACTATATACAAGGGTGCGAGTGACTACACAACTATATACAAGGGTGCGAGTGACTACACAACTATATACAAGGGTGCGAGTGACTACACAACTATATACAAGGGTGCGAGTGACTACACAACTATACACAAGGGTGCGAGTGACTACACAACTATACACAAGGGTGCGAGTGACTTCACAACTATATACAAGGGTGCGAGTGACTACACAACTATATACAAGGGTGCGAGTGACTACACAACTATATACAAGGGTGCGAGTGACTACACAACTATACACAAGGGTGCGAGTGACTACACAACTATACACAAGGGTGCGAGTGACTACACAACTATACACAAGGGTGCGAGTGACTACACAACTATACACAAGGGTGCGAGTGACTACACAACTATACACAAGGGTGCGAGTGACTACACAACTATATACAAGGGTGCGAGTGACTTCACAACTATATACAAGGGTGCGAGTGGCTACACAACTATATACAAGGGTGCGAGTGGCTACACAACTATATACAAGGGTGCGAGTGGCTACACAACTATATACAAGGGTGCGAGTGGCTACACAACTATATGCAAGGGTGCGAGTGGCTACACAACTATATGCAAGGGTGCGAGTGGCTACACAACTATATACAAGGGTGCGAGTGGCTACACAACTATATGCAAGGGTGCGAGTGGCTACACAACTATATACAAGGGTGCGAGTGACTACACAACTATATACAGGGGTGCGAGTGACTACACAACTATATACAAGGGTGGGAGTGACTGCACAACTATATACAAGGGTGGGAGTGACTACACAACTATATACAGGGGTGCAAGTGACTACACAACTGTACAAGAGAACAAGAGAGTATACACAGGCGTATGAGTGACTACACAACCGTATACAGGGGTGGAAGTGACAACATAGTTATACACAGGGGTGCGAGTGACTACACAACTATATACAAGGGTGCGAGTGACTGCACAACTATATACAAGGGTGCGAGTGACTACACAACTGTACAAGAGAACAAGAGAGTATACACAGGGGTATGAGTGACTACACAACCATATACAGGGGTGTGAGTAACTACACTACTATACACAAGAGACAAGTGTTTATACACAAATGAGCAAGAGAGAATGCACAACTGTACACAAGGTTTTCTGCGGCGGAGTTTCCACAGCGGAAATTTTGCAGCAGACCTCATTGAAGTCAGTGTAATCTTCTGAGGATTTTCTGCTACTGAGATTCTGCCGCGATACAAACAAGCTATGGAAAACTCTTTGTAGATCCACCTGTGTGAACTTATCCTTAGGGTATGTTCACACACACAGATTTTTTTTATGGGTTTTCCACTGCGTATTTGAAAGTGGGCGGGCTCTTCTCGGCTGTCCGCAGCTGATTTTCCGCTGCGGAATGTACACTGCGGAAAATCCGCCACAAACCCCATTGAAGTCAGTAGGGACTGTGGCGGATTTTCCGCAGCGTAAATTCCGCTGCGGAAAATCTGCTGTGGACAGCCGAGCAGAGCCCGCCCACTTTCAAATACGCAGTGGAAAACCCGCAAAAATATCCGCCCATGTGAACGTACCCTTAGGATATGTTCACACGTACAGGATCTGCTGCATATTTTCTAACGAGTAGCAAAATCAGCTGCACAAATATGCAGCAAAAATATGCAGCAGATCCCGTACATGTGGCCGTGTCCTTAGTGTGGATTATTTTTTAGGAATTTTCTGCAGCATATTTGATGTGTGTAATATTACTCTACGGCTGGGGTCACACCAGTGTCAGGCTTCTTTCACACTACCGTCATGTTCTGCATTTTAACAGCCGTTTTTCTGCTGAAAGAGGTCATGAAAAATAGACAAAATAACTGAACATAACTGATGCGAACGGATGACCAATGTCCGTTATTTTATGGGCATTCTGTCAAAATATCGGACATGTTCCATCCGTTATCACCCGTTATTTCATCTGCTATAGTCCGTTATTTTATTACTATGGTCTGAGCATGCGCAGTACAAATAACGGCTAATAACGGAAGTTAAAATAACGGGCACTATCGGATGTCAATTGTGAACATCCATCACCCATAGACTTCAATGTTAAAATGTTAACGTCCGTTATCCCACCGTTATTTTTGACGGGTCAAAAATGAGTGCACCGTCTTTTGTGCCGTCAAAAATAACGTCCGTTAGGGTGGGTTCAGACCACGATTTTTCTATACAGTTTTTGGATACAGTTTAAAAAAAAAAAAAAAAAAAACGTATGCAACCCTACAGCAAACCGTGGCCATAGACTTTTCATTCAAAACCGTATGCACCATATTGTATACAGGTGTCTCCGTTTTTCAAAACACACGTTTTTTTACTTTGTTTATTCTGGACAGAAAACCGTGGCCTACCACGGTTTTTGGTCCAGGTGAAAAACCGTATTAACCTGTATACGTTTTTTTAAAATATGGGAGTCAATGGGAACCGTACAGAACTGTATGTAAGTTCGGTTCCATCCGGTTTTCACCGCACAGTTTTTTTTTCTTGGAATTTCAATCAAACAAATGAAACTTTATTCATAATGGAGTGAAAAGTTCAAAACATATACGTTTTTTTTCTTAAAAAACTAATGCAACCGGACATCATTTTCAAACCGTATACAGATAAAACTTTGTACACACTTTTTGATACAGTTTAGTCAGGTTTTGAGGAATCCGTTTTTTTAAATCAAAAACCTGATACAGGAACTGTATTGCAAAAACGTGGTGTGAACCCAGGCTAATAGAGAGGCATTTTTGTGTCTGTGTTATGGCCACAAGTCCCGGGCCGACCACTGTCTGATGACCTGATCTCACAGCTATCAGTTCTGATCATTATACACATAGTCAGGCCGGGATTTGTGGCTATAATAGGAATACAGGAAAGCATTTGGATTACCCTGGTGTGAAGAGTTTTGGTGGGGGATGGAGCCATACGATGTTTGCTGTGTCCCCCGTTGTTGCTTTTTAACTGTTAGTGGGAGGCCTGGCCATAACAAGTCCTCCAGGCATTTCAGGATTTCACTAAATTCAGAAATCACTGACTTACCCACATACAGTGGTCCCGCAACATACGATGGTAATCCGTTCCAAATGGACCATCCTTTGTTGAAACCATCGCATGTTGAGGGATCCGTGCAATGTAAAGTATAGGACAGTGGTCTACAACCTGCGGACCTCCAGATGTTGCAAAACTACAACACCCAGCATGCCCGGACAGCCGTTGGCTGTCCGGGCATGCTGGGAGTTGTAGTTTTGCAACATCTGGAGGTCCGCAGGTTGAAGATCACTGGTATTGGAGGTTATACTCACGTGTCCCCGCCGCTCCGGACCGTCACCATTGCCCGGGATGTCGCCCTCCATTGCTGTCGCCGCGTCCCAGGGGTGTCCCTGACGCTTCGGCAAGGCCGCTGCTTCCCCGGCATCCTCACTCTCCGTCGCTGCCATCACGTCACTACGCACACCGCTCCTATTGGATGACGGGACGGCGCGCGCAGCGACAACTATGGAGAGTGCCGGCGATGCAGGGAATCCCGTAGGGGACGCGCCGGAGCCCCGAGGACAGGTAAGTGATCGTCAGCGGACCACACGGGGCACCACAAATGGCTATCCGGTGGCAGCTGAAGCAGTCTGCGCTGCCGGATAGCCATTTATGCGATGGCCCCGACACACAAAAGCATCGTATGTTGATGCTGCCTTCAACATGCGATGGCCTCTGAGAGGCCATCATATGTTGAAATGATCGTATGTCGGGGGGTCACTGTACTGACTGTAGAAAAACATTAACATGAGGCAGATTTGCTCTTGCAGAATCCAAGGTAAATTCCCAATTTGAATACAATGGGTGAAATCTGCGGGATCCGCACAGAGCCGATATGGCCTCATTATGGGAATTGGATTTCTTTCTAAATCCCATTTACTATAATGGCACATCTGGCCGCTGTAAATTACCGCCTCTGATTTCCTCTATATGTCGCTGACACCATAGTCTTGGTAAAACAGTGCGTACGTATACTAGGCTGCAATAGGAGATGCAATTCTACTATAGGATGTGTTTACTTTATAGCATTGTCTCCTTCTCTTTAGCTTCACGTCTACTCCTCAGAGCGACCAGATCAAAGTCTACATCACTGCGCCGGGGGAACAATATACCAGAGTTGGGGTTCAGTTACTTGACAGGAAAGATGGCTCCTTCCTGGTAAGATACAGACTGTATGCCACCTACAAGAACCTTCACATTGAAGTTAAAGTTAATGGAAGACATGTCGCAAAATCTCCGTATTTCCTTAAAGGTATTTCTTGTTCTGTATAATATGAATAGCTCCTGTTTCTTCTAGGACAATTTAGAAACTTTCTCAGATAGAAAAAAGGGTTGTTTTTGACAAGTGGCAGTACAACTATTGGTTGTCTCTGGTATTGCAGTTGTACCCCCCAATCTAGTGGTTTACGCAGATTGCACCTAGCCATACAAACCAGGCTATTGTCAACCAAATCCAGTTATTTTGGTGTTATTGACCCATCTAGTGTGGGCTCCTAACCCTCCCCTTACATATGCTATATAGCCTGTCCTAATAATATGCTGCCTTATACAGTTTAGTATATTTTAATGATACATTTGGAGTGGCAGTGCATGCAACATCTTGTGCTTAAAGGGGTACTCTGGCGCTTAGACATCTTATCCCCTATCCAGAGGATAGGGGATAAGATGCCTAATCGCGGGGGTCCCGCTGTCAATGCAGCTGTCACGCCCCCTCCCATAGGCTTGCATTGAGGGGCAGAGCGTGACATCGCAGGGGGGCAGAGGCGTGATGTCACACGCCGCCGGCCCTGTGTTCGCCGGTAATCAGGCCCGGAGCGAACATGCTCCGGGGACTGATTTTAACTGGGGTGCTGCATGCAAGATCGCTGGGGTCCCCAGCGGCGGGACCCCCGCGATCAGGCATCTTATCCCCTATCCTTACATCTAAAATGTAAAAAAAAATTCTTCCTGCCAGCTCAGTTGGGCTGATAGGGATCACCGCGGTAAAACCGTGGTGTCCCGATCTGCTGAGGACACGCGAGGAGGGTCCCTACCTTCCTCCTTGGCATCCGAACGGTGATTGATTGCTCCGTGCCACAGATCCAGGCTGGGACAATGGAGCACCAATAACACTGATCAATGCTATGCTATGGCGTAGCATTGATCAGTATATGCAATCAGAAGACTGCATGTTATAGTCCCCTATTGGGGCTATAAATGTTTTTAAAAAAAAAGTGGAAAAAAAAGTTAGTGATTTAACCCCTTCCCTAATAAAAAGTTTGAATCACCCATCGTTTCCCATAAAAAAATAAAAAAAAAGTAAACAAAAATAAACATGTGGTATTGCCGCGTGCGTAAATGTCCGAACTATAAAAATATAACTGCAACAAAGGTACGGAGAACTCACCCAGACTTGCTTGTGGTAGCTTCTTTATTGTTCACATGAACATTCGGGGTACAGCGTGCAGGGGAGCAGGTGGACAAGGCACGGGGCTAAGGCGCTGGCGACGGGCCGTTTCGCGCCGAAGCACTTCGTCAGGCCAGGTATGGTGATGTACAGGAAAAGGTGTGTTTTTTATCATAGGCCGGTTACAAAAAGTGAACAAAAAGGTAAACAAAAAAACATGCAGTGAAATATTCACATATCATTGTAGTTAAAAACAGCATTTCATTTATAAAGTTGCTGAAAGAAAGGCTGGAGGTCATAATATTATAGCCCCCAGTTCATTCTTATTATTGAGGCCGAGCGGACCTGTAGCATTTGTACGGGTTATCCACCTAGCTTCATTTCTTAGTAATTGTTGATGTTTGTTTAGACCTCGTTCAGGGTATTCAATTCTTTCTATGACTGCAAATGTGAATGCATTAGGGTCACTGTGGTGGCCGCTCTGCATATGTGAAATAAAACGAGATGCTCCTATACCTGTTCTGACAGATCGTATGTGTTCTCTAACTCTATGGAACAGGGGTCTAATTGTTTTCCCTATATAAAATCTTCCGCATTTGCAAATAAGGCAGTAAACTACAAATGGGGTGCGGCAGGTGGCGAACTGCTTGATTGCATGAGCCAAAGGGGAAACTGCCTATTGGACGGGTATCGATTAAATAAGCAAGAAAAGAGAGTAGAAGGTGCTCCATGCGTAGAACTTTTCGGTTAGGTGAGGTAGTGGGTGGGAACCAACCACAGCCGCTTACCAGATGGAGTTGTGTGGAGGCACGCACAACAGTGTTTAGCATATGGAGGTACTAAACCAAGATGTCCGCAGCCTTCCTAGGAGTAGAATGGACCAAGGAGTGACCGAAAACAGGACTAGTGTAGGCGCCTGGACGATAAAATGCAGGAGAGCAGCAAGTAAAATAACCAGGTAGGTTTATTCAGCATAGATGCCACGCGCATCAGGCATGTCAAGTAGGGCAATCACACAGGTTATATAGCCGTAGTGATGAACCCTTTTACAATATAATAAAAATGATTTTAAAGACATATAATATACAGGTATAAATGACAATAGCAAAAGAAACTACATAGCAAAAAATCATGACAAATCATTACCATACAAAAGGGTCTATTTTCATATAAAACCGCATTAGTGTGAATAAATCCTTTGAATGTATTACAAAGACACACAGACAAAAATTGCATGAGCCACAGGGGAAATTGCTTATTGGACGGGTATCGATTAGCCATTTTTTTTAAAATAAAGAATTAAATGAGCATAAGAAGCCTTAAATTGGCTTGCTGAGTGGGAAGATATAATAGTATCTAAGGCAGATAAAGGGGGTTCAATAGTGGTATGGCGCAAAGTAGAGATGAGCGAACTTACAGTAATTTGATTCGTCACGAACTTCTCAGCTTGGCGGTTGCTGACTTTAACCTGCATAAATTAGTTCAGCTTTCAGGTGCTCCGATGGGCTGAAAAAGGTGGATACAGTCCTAAGAGAGAGTCTCCTAGGACTGTATCCACCTTTTCCGGCCCACCGGAGTGCTGGAAACCTGAACTAATTTATGCAGGCTAAAGCCAGCAACTGCCGAGCCGAGAAGTTTGTGATGAATCGAATTACTGGAAGTTCGCTCATCTCTAGCTCAAAGCAGACTACGAAAATGAAGCAATGAACCAATTAGGGAATGTCATCATATATGAAAAATTAAAACATGACCCGACTAGCAAAATCATTGATAATCTCAGATCCTTACTACGAAAATACAGAGAAAAGGGTCATAACTGAAAAAACTGTGGAGCGACTGCTACCTGAATCCCCATCTAAGCCCAAATGGTACTTAGTACCCAAAATTCATAAACCAGTCATCCCACCACCTGGCCGCCCCATTGTGGCTGGCATAGGTTCACCAACTGAATTCCTTTCCAGTTATGTGGACTGGCTGGTTTCTCCACTACTACCCCACATTCCCTCTTATGTTCGCGATAAGGAGACCTCATCGCGATAAGGAGACCTCATCGCATTGCTTATCAATTTTGAATTGCAAGAGGGCTATACATTGGCTTCCATGGACGTGGAGAGTTTGTACATCTGCATCCCTCATGATGCGGGTGTACAGGCTCTCCAGGAATTTCTTGCAAGTTCCAACAAATGGCAAGACTTCATACAATTTGTGTCTGAATCTGTCTCCTTTTATACTTTCCAATAACTGCTTCCAATACAATGATCAATGGTTCAGGCAACGCCTCGGCACGGCAATGGGCACACCCATTTCATGCGCATTTGCAAATTTTTTAGCTATTTTTGAGCGCAATTATGTTTTCACATTAGCAAATCCATATGTACTCCATATAAAAACCTTTTTACTATTTGTGGATGACATCTTTGTGGTGTGGGACAGAGGATCAATTTTCAGCTTTTGTCAGGTATCTTAATGACACCAACACAATGAACATTGGTGTGAGGTATTGAGAGTTTTGGTAATGAGAGTTTGGAGTTTCTGGATGTAAAGATTGAAATTATTAATAATTCCATAGTCACATCTGGGTTTAGAAAGCCCACATCCAGGAACTCCTACATTACGCCTCATCCTATCCCACTCACACAAAGAACAGCATCCCGACCAGCCAACTAATCCGCCTGAAAAGAATAAATAGTAACCAAGAAATTTACACAAAACAAGCTTCAGAGTTGGAGGCCTGACTCCTTCAACGTGGTTATCCACCTATAGTTTTACAAGCAGCACGGGAAAAAGTTGAACGTATTCCTAGAGCCCATGTACTGAAAAAGAAAAACAAACACTCTAATAATCAAGCTAGATTTATGTTTACATTTAAAAAGACCCCTATGAACAGTGCCATAAAACGAGCAATCCATAATAACTGGTACATCCTTCAGCAAGATGTAGATCTAGAAATCCCTACAGAACAAAACCCTATCATTACCTACACAAAAAAAAAGATTACATCATTAAACAAAATAAAAAAAATGAATAAAAAAAAACCGGCTAATCGATACCCGTCCAATAGGCAGTTTCCCCTGTGGCTCATGCAATATTTGCAAATATAACAGAGAGTCCAGTTCACTTAATTTAGGGGGTTATCATATTAATATCAAGCAGTTCGCCACCTGTCGCACCCCATTTGTAGTTTACTGCCTTATTTGCAAATGCGGAAGATTTTATATAGGGAAAACAATTAGACCCCTGTTCCATAGAGTTAGAGAACACATACGATCTCTCAGAACAGGTATAGGAGCATCTCGTTTTATTTCACATATGCAGAGCGGCCACCACAGTGACCCTAATGCATTCACATTTGCAGTCATAGAAAGAATGGAATACCCTGAACGAGGTCTAAACAAACATCAACAATTACTAAGAAATGAAGCTAGGTGGATAACCCGTACAAATGCTACAGGTCCGCTCGGCCTCAATTATAAGAATGAACTGGGGGCTCTAATATTATGACCTCCAGCCTTTCTTTACGCAAATTTATAAATGAGGTTGTTTTTAACTACAACGATATGTGAATATTTCACTACATGTTTTTTTGGATACCTATGAATCCATAGTAACCTATGTTAAAAACTCACCTTTTCCCGTACGTCACCATACCTGGCCTGACGAAGCGGTTCGGCGCGAAAGCAGCCCGTCGACAGAACCTTACCCCCACTTCTTGTCCACCTGCTACCCTGCACGCTGTACCCTGCATGTTCATGTGAACAATAAAGAAGCTACCACAAGCAAGTCTGGGTGAGTGTTCCCAACCATTGTTGCATATCTATATTTGGGTCTGTATCTTTTTCTACATGTCAGCACCTGATAGATTCAAGATGGCTTCCAGGGGCCGTTCGTTGCATGTTCAGAGCTTCCTCGCCTAGAGCGGATAAGCGCATCAGGTGGTGCCGAGTGCACCTCTATCTGGATACAGTTTAAAAATATAATGTTAATTAAACCACACGGTCAATGGCATACACGTGAAAAAATTACTAAGTCCAAAATTGCGTATTTTTGGTCACTCTGTATACCATAAAAAATTTATAAAAAGCAATCAAAAAGTCTCATAAAAAAATAAAAATGGTACCAATGAAAACTTCAGATCACGGCACAAAAAATGAGCCCTCTTACAGCCCCGTATGTGAAAAAATAAAAGTTATAGGGGTCAGAAGAGGACACTTTTAAACGTTCTAATTTTTGTGCAAACAGTTATAATTTTCACCAGAAGTAAAACAAAATCCAACCTATATAAGTAGGGTATCATTTTAATCGTATGGACCTACAGAATAAAGATAAGGTGTCATTTTTACTGAAAAGTGCACTGTGTAGAAACGGAAGCTCCCAAAAGTTACAAAATGGCATTTTTTTTTCCAGTTTGGTCCTCCAAATATATATATATATTTTTGGTTTCGTACCTAGAAGTACAATTGGTGTCGCACAAAAACAAGTCATCATATGAGTCTGTAGATGCAAAATTAAAAGGGTTATGATTTTTAAAAGGTGAGGAGGAAAAAATGAAAGTGCAAAAACGGAAAAACCCTGAGTCCTTAAAGCATACCCGTCAGATCTAACAAAAAAAAATTTTTTTTACTATATCACTCAGTACCTAATCCTGACCATGTACATCTAATTTTTGTGTCTAGCACCTTTATTTATGTTTTTTATTACACTTTTAATTTAGCTCACTAGTCTGAATTCCTCTCAAAGGGAGGGGGTGTGGCCTCACTGTGCAGGTCTCCGCCCCCTCCCTCAGAATGCTGTCTGCTCACATCTCCCCTAGCATTAGCAAAACTACAACTCCCAGCTTGTCCTTACTGACAGTAGCGGGACACAAACTGACAGTGGGAGGATTTTTCCTCCAGCTGTGAGCCCTGCGCTCACAGCTGTCAATCAAGGAAGTGTGTCCATGACATAGGTGATGATGCATGGACACAGCAGGACTAGTATGTGTCCAAGCAGGCAGGGAGGCAGTTATTTGACTGGCATTTTCAGTATGAAATACTGAAAATTTTCTAATGAAAGCAATTGCAAAACCTATTGGTTATACATGCTTTACAACATATCAGAAGTTTTTGTATCTGACAGTGCCCATTTAAGGGGTTAATGATATCAGTCTATTATAATCAGCACATACCTATCTCTTTGTTTAAATAGGAGTGACAGGCTGATTCTCCTTTAAGTCTACCTATCAGTAGGTAGCTACAGTATGTCTCATTCTACAGTATTCATTACTTCATAGCAACAGAGAAGCACTAAGTGCTAAGGGGAAAATGGGAACAATTCAGTGTTAGACGACAGGAAGAGATGTATAACGTAGTTAACCAGCTTTTAAAAATTGATGGTCTATCCTCAGGATAGGCCTCCATTATAAGATTGGCGGGGGTCTAACTCCTGGCACCTTTGCCGATCAGCAGTTTGAAGATACCATGGCTCTTGTGTAAGCACTGCAGCCTCTTCACTGTTCATCTGTGTATGGTCACCTTCAGTGTGCATATGCCTTTGTGCAGGAAAAAAAACATGAAAAAAGAAGGCAAGAGCGCCCTCTGTAGGCCAAGGGAAGATGCTGCATAAGCTTTTCTTCTGAGATGTTGTCTGTGCATGAAAAATCTAATTATTTATAACGCTTGGTTGTATCATAACATTTTCAGGAATAAGTGATCTGAAGTTATTTGAAACTTTTCTACGCCACAGAAGTGGCACAAATCCCTTAAGAATTTCTGAGCCAGGTTTCATGTTTTTAATTTCAGGTCCAGTTTACAGTGAGGAATGTCACTGCCCAGAACCTGTCAGTGACGTCTGGTTAAGACATATGTCATGTAATGACTCCATTCCACAAATTGAACGGGATCTCAAACATTTTCCAGTGGTTGATCCTGACAAGATTGCCATAGAAATCCCACAAAGATTTGGTAACCGCCAGAGCTTGTGTCATTACACCATCAAGGATAATAAGGTATGTTCTGTACTTATAGTCATGGATGCATTATTAGGTTATTTATTTTTAAACGGGTACCCTGCTGCTCCCCTCAATGCAAGTCTATGGGAGGGGGATGACAAGCTTAAAGGGGAACTCCGCTGCTCAGCGTTTGGAGCAGCTTGTGACATCATAGCCCCGCCCCTTCATGCCCCCCCCTCAATGCAAGTCTATGGGAGGGGGCTTGATGCCCCCTCCCATAGACTTGCATTGAGGGGGGGCATGAGGGGGTGGGGCTATGATGTCACAAGCTGCTCCAAACGCTGAGCAGCGGAGTACCCCTTTAAGCTTGTTGAAATGTGTCATGTATAAAGCATATGACTTAGGGTGGGTTCACACTACGTTTTCTCCCATACGGGAGCGCATACGGCAGGGAGGAGCTAAAACCTTGCGCTCCCGTATGCCACCGTATGCGCTCCCGTATGTCATTCATTTCAATGAGCCGGCCGGAGTGAAACGTTCGGTCCGGTCGGCTCATTTTTGCGCCGTATGCGCTTTTACAACCGGACCTAAAACTGTAGTTGACCACAGTTTTATGTCCGGTTGTAAAAGCGCATACGGCGCAAAAATGAGCCGACCGGACCGAACGTTTCACTACGGCCGGCTCATTGAAATGAATGACATACGGGAGCGCATACGGTGACATACGGGAGCGCGAGGTTTTAGCTCCCCCCTGCCGTATGCGCTCCCGTATGGGAAAAAACGTAGTGTGAACACAGCCTTAGTTACTAAAACAGCATGAAGATCATCAATACCATTTTTGAGCAGGAGACCTTGATACAACCACTCTGATTCAGTAGCGTACAAGATCACTTTTTAATGGAGATTTCCAAGACTTTTTCATTGCTGTCCTATGATCATTATAGACAATCAACATCTCATCGGTGGGTGTCCAACACGCAGCATCTCCACCAATCAGATTTTTACCAGAGCCGCTACGCCTGCATATAAAGTGAGTGGACCTGAATGTAGACAGCTCTGTTGGCCATGCTGGGTTACTGCAGCTCAGCTATCATTGAAGCTAAAAAATGGCTAAGCTCGCACCCACCGCTATCTGCGGTTAGGGGATAAGTTTTTATTAAACTTGACTACTCCTTTAAGTATATGGCCTATATCAGGTCCATGCCATTTGTCAGATTTCATGTTAACTTCTGTGAATCGTCTCTATACTTTTATAGCTTTGATGCTGACTTTTAATATACAGTTAATGGCCACGTTTTTAGAAACACCCATCTAGTAGTGTGCTGCACATATTTTGGCCTTCAGCAAGACAGCACTTTATTGTGGTATAGAGTCTTCTAGTTGTTAAAATTGTTTAGGAATATTGGCCCATGCAGACAGGATAGCTTCTCACAGTTGTTTAAGTTTAGATGGAGGCACCTTTATGCTCTGTATTTGATGTAGAAACATGAGGATGCACTCACCGATGGCAGGTCAGAAATTCTTTTATTGGCTGTGATATCCATTCATACTCGGTGCAATGGTAGGGAGGTGTGGTAGGCAGAGGGGAGGTGGCGCTCCTTTTGTGGTCTTGCCGCTGTCAAGCCAGAGGCTTGAGAAAGTGGGCAAGACCACAAAAGGAGCACCTCCTCGCCTCTGCCACTCAGTCAGCGTTCTGCCTACTGCACCTCCCTACCATTGCACAGAGTAGGAACGGACATCAGCGCCAATAAAAGAATTTCTGACCTGCCATCGGGTGAGTGAATCTTTATGCTCCTAAATCCAATATTGTGAATCTGCCTTTTCTTATGTTTTGAGTTTGACCCCTGAAGTCATTGTATCACACATCCACCCACAGCTTGCATCCTGAAATGTATTTAACCCTTTCTCTAGCCCCTGCTTGAGCAATAGTGCCAGCCCTAGCTTTCTCAGCCAAAGTACTGTTATGCTCTGAACTGCCTGTTCTACCTTACTGAAGAGATGCTCCGTATGATTAACATCTGGGAACTCACTGTCATGTTCCTGGAACCAATCCACGACTATACAACCTTTGTGGCATTGTGCATTGTTGAGCTGAAAGTGTTCTTCTGCCATAGTATATACAATTGCCAGGAAGGAATGAAATTGGTTGTTCACAAAGTTTAGATAAGACATACTGTACAAATGTTCATCATAGACTATGCCTAATGTGCCAAGAGAACATCACCCACTTCATTATACCACCTGCACATGTCTGAACTGTTAACACCTGACGCGATGGGTCATCAGTTGATGATACTTGTACTAAGTTCTGACACTCATTACCCCCCTCCCACCACACACATACAGAATAATGCATCACAGGTCTGGATTTATTGGACCAGGCAATGTCATCCAATCTTTATTCTTTTTTGCCCACTGGAGTCTTGCTTTTCCTTTTCGCTTACACAGCAAAAGCACTCACACTTGTTGTCTGCTAGTATAGCCCATGTGTGCTGAGTATGCATTCAGATATGCTACATGGAGCACCAGTGTCATATTCAGCTGCAGTGTGCTTTACTGTTTATCAAAACGATTCCTGACATCCATTTCTGACTCCTATCAGTTTGTTTATCTCCTCAGGATCCTCTTTGACTCTATTGCACAAGAATACGCCACAAGGTTAGCAGTTGATGAAATCCTGGCTGTGCCTAGTCTTAGCCCCAAAGACCTGGCCTTATTAGACTAAGTTTCTACTTGCTTTTTTGTCCTTCGTTTTTTGGTTTGAAAAAAAACGCCTGAAAAGACACCAGTGCAATTCCCTGCGTTTGTTTGTTTTTTTCTGGCATTTTTTCATTTGTGTGGAAATTGCATTTTAAAGGGGTACTCCGGCCCTGAGACATCTTATCCCCTTTCCAAAGAATATTGTATTCGCCACCCACCTGTTTGAGCTGCACGCTGCGGTGCCAGCTCACAAACAGCCGGGTGGCGACCACGGGGCCGGAGTATCATGATGTCACGACTTCGCCCCCGTGTGACGTCACCCCCCCCCCCCCCCCGCCCCCTCTATGCAAGTCTATGGGAGGGGGTGTGTCCCCCGCGGTGAGACATCTTATCCCCTATCCTTGGGATAGGGGATAAGATGTCTCGGGGCGGAAGTATGCCTTTAAAGGTGGAGGGCATAATGAAAAAGGCAGCTAGAAAGCAGAAAAAGTGTGCTTTACCTTTTATAAATCCATTACGGTAATTTCATTATTTTTTTTTTAGATTTATATAAAAACCTATGGGGAACATGTTGGATTTAGGATTTTCATGGATTCACTTCTTCTGTCCTTAACAAGTAAAGTAAGTAACTGCAGTAAACCTTGATTATTTGTCTGATAATGAAGTATAAGTATAAAGCAGGGGTAGTACGGTCTTCATGGTGTTAGTGCATGTCCTTACAGAGTATACAATGTTACAGCCATTAGGATCACTCCAGTTTGAAGTTGACATAATATTCTTAAAGAGGTTTTTTAGGATTATTCTTTTGATGGCCTATCCTTAGAGGAGATGTCAGATCATTGGGGTGCTGACTCCTAGCACGGAGTCCACACTTCCACCCTCCTTCAGCTCTGAACTCTTAACTGAACTCTTCAGTGCTCAGATCTGCTGAGCAGCTGCAAAAGGAGCAGAAACATGTAGCACAATGTTTAGCATATTTTGTAGGGATGCACCGAAATGGAAATTTTGGTCCAAAAGCGAAAATTTAGACTGTGCTTGGCCGAAACCCGAAACAGAAAATGCAGTGTCCCGGCCACTTTTTAAAATATAGTTTTTATATAACTTTTTGTTTTTCTGTATACGGGGATGTATGAGGGCTTATTTTTTGCGTCGTGATCTGTAGTTTTTATTGGTACCATTCTAGTACTAATGTTTTTTTTTTTTTTTTTTTTTATACTTTTATTAGTTTTTTTCTGATAAAAATCCATATTTTCGGACTTACATTTTTTTTTATGTTTACGCCATTCACTGTACGGGATCATTAACATAATGTTTTTATGAATCACATTTACGCATCTGTCGATACCAAATATGTTTTATTTAAATTTTTTTACGTTTTTATTTATTTTATTGTTTTTTAAATAGGAAAAGAGGGGAATTTTATTTTTTTGTTGGGGTACGGGCTTATTCACTTTTATTAAAACTTTTTAATATATGATATTCACTACTTTTTACTACAACCTCCACTATGCAGTGCAACAATGCACTATAACTACCAGTATGAAAAGGGACCAAGCACAACAACTCCCAGTATGTAGCGCTAATATGCTCTGCAAGCCTTTTTGTCTTCTGTGCTGGAGGTTATGAGCTCGTAATGCATTGTATCTCTACATACTGGTGGTTGTAGTGCTGTGTGTCCCTTTCCATATTAGATTTACATACTGGAGGTTGTAGTGCTTTATCCCTTTGCATATTAGAATCTGTTGTACAGATTCCAATATGCAAAGTGACAAAGCACTACAACCCCCAGTATGTTAAAGTACAAACCACTACAATTGTTGTAGTGCTTTGTACCTTTGTATACTGGAGGTCATACACAAATGGAAAAAAAAAACCTCAGCACTCCAGGCTGCACTTACTGTGTTTAGACTTCGGTCCAAAGTCTGTGTATGAGATGGGGGAAAAATGTGCTCTTGAGCTTATTTAAGCACAAATAAAACATAGAAACGTCATTTTTTTTTTTTTTTTAAAACAAAGTATATTAGAAATATTTTTATTGCAATAGCAAAAATTAGTTTTAATGAGTGATCATTTAGATATTCAGCTCTATGTACTCTATACTCTGTGCTGAGCTGAAGTCCCATCTGCATTTCCTGACATTTGTCTCTGCCAGGAGATAATCTGCTAGCAGGACCACAGGCAAACTTTTAGGGGTTAATTTAAAGGGGTATTCCGGGAATTTTTTTTTATTTGACTATACTACAGGGGCTGTAAATTTAGTGTAGTTCATAATATAGTGTCTTTACCTGTGTGTGACCGTTTTCTCACAATTCTTATGTGATTTTCACCCCAATATTTATTTTTACCAGCATACAAAATGACTGCGCTCTCGGATTTTTCCCAGCTCGCAATGCGGTCGAGACCGGACTCACTAGTCAGCTGATGACAGGGAGCCTGTCTGCTTCAGTGGGTGGAGTGATCAATCTGCAACTAATTCAACAGATGTAGGCACCCTGATTGAAGACCACAGGTCTGCAACTCATTTAGTTTCAATGGGTGGCGTAGCTGATGTGTGGGAAGGAGGAAAATGGTATCATGGGATTTGTAGGCAAACAAGAAAACTGAAAACAGGAAACACAAGTTCACAGAAAGCTAGCCACAGTGTTATGGTAATCTCACAGCATAGCCATTTAGCCCAAGACAAGTGCAGATCCTTCCTAAGCATGTCCATTACTGTCTGCCAGGTACATACTAAAATCACCTTATGGTGGATAACCCCTTTAACACATAAAGTTACACAATGTTATTATGAAGTATATTAGAAAAGTCATTCAAATAGGCTAATCTATAATATATTACATTTCATTGATGGTATTCACAGATACCATTTAAGTGTCTGAAGGAGCCATAGTGCTTAGTGCTTCATTAATTACCAGACACAGTGCTGTACATTAAGTAGTGTTTTTTTGTGGTACAGGAGCCAACTTTATTCTATGAATGAATTGCAGTACCAGATATAGCCACTAGAGGGTATACACGCTGTGTCTGATAAAGTTTGATAAACAATAAAAGGGATATGCTTCGTGGAGTGCCACAGGCTATGAATTTGCTGATTGGTGGGTGATGCTAGGAGTGAGACCCCCACTGATCTGATAAAGGCCTTTATCTCCTTCCAGAGTTGTTACACAGTGCCATAAATGTATGTTGTGAGAATGGCACGGGCTCAGCACCAGGTGTCAGCTATAGTGGACAGCAATACCCTGCTGCAGTAGCCAAGAGCTGAGTTGTTTAAACCCTTAAATTCAATTGTGGCAAAAAGTGGATTTATAGAGAAAGCATACTCCTGATGAGTTTACAGAAGGAGTATGCTTTCTCTATAAATCCACCATACATCATGATTGCAGGATGCTAGTGTGTTGCCATGGCAGCAAGGGGCCTTAGAAAGCCCTTAGATCTGCCTATGTCATTAGCCTGTCAGTATATTGCTCGGTAGATTTACCAAAATCTGTCCAGAGGAAAAGTTTCTGAGTTGCCCATAGCAACCAATCAGATGGCTTCTTTCATTTTTCACAGGCCTTTTCAAAAATGAAAGAAGCAATCTGATTGGTTGCTATGGGCAACTCAGAAACTTTTCCTCTAGCAGCGAGTAACTTCGTGCACAGCGCCGTAAATTTACAGCGCGGCTATGAAACAAGCGCAGGAGCAGCTGCAAATGAATTAAGTGGGCCGCCTGCTCCCGGTGGTCGGCTGCATTCTTCTTCTCTGTTAAAAAAAAACAAAAAAACATTTTAATAGAAGTGAAAAAGCTCCTCCTCCACTCAAAAGTTATGTTTAAAAAAATATATCAACAGTGAACATCGTAAACGTAAAAAAACACCAAAGTTCAAAAAGAATATAAAGTAATGAAAAAGCCACATAATATGCAAAAGTGGTACAGATAAAAACTACAGATCATACAGCACCGTATATGGAAAAGTTAGAAAGCTATTGGGGGTCAAAATAGGGCAATTTTATACCTACTAAAAAGTAGTACAATAATAGAAAAGCGTGTAAAGATGGGTATCATTTTAGTCATATTGAGCAAGATCTCTGCCTACAAGGGCACACCCCTTCATTACATATGCACACCCCCCATACAGTCACTGCACAGAACTTGACCACTTACATGTAACAAAAATATTTTTTTATATACAGTTCTATTGAAAAAGGCAGCCAACTACACTTTACACTTGAGGCTGTGGATGGCTCCCTTTCACACCATATTTGTTTTAAATCTATTTGTTGAGTACATAGTTACATAGTTAGTATGGTTGAAAAAAGACATACGTCCATCATGTCCAACCAGGGAATTGAAGGGAAGGGTGTAAGGGAATAAGAGAAAGGGATGTAGTTTTATAATTCTTCATAAGCATTAATGTTATTTTGTTCCAGGAATGTATCTAACCCTGTTTTAAAGCTATTAATTGTTCCTGCTGTGACCAGTTCCTGAGGTAGACCATTCCATAAATTCACAGTCCTCACGGTAAAGAAGGCGTGTCGCCCCTTTAGACTAAACCTTTTCTTCTCCAGACGGAGGGAGTGCCCCCTCGTCCTTTGGGGGGGTTTAACCTGGAACAGTTTTTCTCCATATTTTTTGTATGGGCCATTTATATACTTATATATGTTTATCATATCCCCCCTTAAACGTCTCTTCTCAAGACTAAACAATTGTAACTCCTTTAATCGCTCCTCAAAGCTAAGATGTTCCATGCCCCATATTAGTTTAGTCGCGCGTCTCTGCACCCTTTCCAACTCCACAAAGTCCCTTTTATGTACAGGTGCCCAAAACTGAACAGCATATTCCAGGTGAGGCCGTACCAATGCTTTATAAAGGGGGAGTATTATGTCCCTGTCCCTTGAGTCCATGCCTCTTTTGATACATGACAATATCCTGCCGGCTTTGGAAGCAGCAGCCTGACATTGCATGCTATTCTGTAGTCTGTGATCCACAAGTACACCCAGATCCTTCTCTACCAGTGACTCTGCCAGTTTAATCCCCCCTAAGACATACGATGCATGCAGGTTATTAGTACCCAGATGCATAACTTTACATTTATCCACATTGAACCTCATTTGCCAAGTGGATGCCCAGACACTTAGTCTATCCAAGTCATCTTGTAACTTATGCACATCCTCTATAGACTGTACCGTGCTACAAAGCTTGGTGTCATCTGCAAAGATAGAAACAGAGCTGTTAATACCATCCTCTATATCATTGATAAATAAATTAAACAACAGCGGTCCCAGTACTGAACCTTGGGGTACACCACTAATAACCGGGGACCAATCAGAGTACGAATCATTGACCACCACTCTCTGGGTACGATCCATGAGCCAGTGTTCAATCCAGTTACAAACTAAAATTTCCAAACCCAAAGACCTTAACTTACCTGTCAGACGTCTATGAGGGACAGTATCAAACGCTTTAGCAAAATCCAGAAACACTATATCCACAGCCATTCCTCTGTCAAGGCTTCTACTCACCTCTTCATAAAAGCAAATTAGATTGGTTTGACAACTTCTATCCTTAGTAAAGGAATGGCTGTGGATATAGTGTTTCTGGATTTTGCTAAAGCGTTTGATACTGTCCCTCACAGATGTCTGACAGGTAAGTTAAAGGGGTACTCCGGTGAAAACCTTTTTTCTTTTAAATCAACTGGTGGCAGAAAGTTAAACATATTTGTAAATTACTTCTATTAAAAAAATCTTAATCCTTCCAGTACTTATTAGCTTCTGAATGCTACAGAGGAAATTCCTTTCTTTTTGGAACACTGATGACATCACGAGCACAGTGCTCTCTGCTGACATCTCTGTCCATTTTAGCAACCATGCATAGCAGATGTATGCTAAGAGCAGCATGGTGGCTCAGTGGTTAGCACTGCTGCCTTGCAGTGCTGGGGACTTGGGTTCAAATCCCACTAAGGACAACAATAAATAAAGCGTTATTAATATTATAATAACGTCAGCAGAGAGAACTGTGCTCGTGATGTCATCAGAGAGCATTCCAAAAAGAAAAGAATTTCCTCTGTAGTATTCAGCAGCTAATAAGTACAGGAAGGATTAAGATTTTTTAATAGAAGTAATTTACAAATATGTTTAACTTTCTGCCACCAGTTGATTTAAAAGAAAAAAGGTTTTCACCGGAGTACCCCTTTAAGGTCTTTGGGCTTGGAAACTTTAGTTTGTAACTGGATTGAACACTGGCTCATGGATCGTACCCAGGGAGTGGTGGTCAATGATTCGTACTCTGATTGGTCCCCGGTAATTAGTGGTGTACCCCAAGGTTCAGTACTGGGCCCGCTGTTGTTTAATTTATTTATCAATGATATAGAGGATGTACGAGTATGAGTAGCATGAAAATATCCTAGTATGCACTGCAACCATCAGACTACTATAGGTCTGTGCAGCCCTAGCCTTTAGTACCATCGGTACTTTCATGTATGTAAATGAAAATAATTATTACAGCTAAAAGAGAATCTGTTCAGACAGGAAATGCAGTAGCTCCATTTAGGAATATATTTCTGTTTGCTTTGCTACCAATTGTTGGGTTGCACTCATAGTTGTAGTTTCATGATATCGCTGTTGATGGAGATTAGATAAAATGTACATAGTATGCTGAAGGTAGATAAACTTCATGTAGATAAAGCTGTGACACAACATTTAAAGGGGAACTCCGGTGGAAACAAATGGAAAACAAATGTTTTTAAATCAGTTGTGCAAGAAAGTTATACAGATTTGTATTTCTATTTAAAAATTCCGGTGGAAACAAATGGAAAACAAATGTTTTTAAATCAGTTGTGCAAGAAAGTTATACAGATTCGTACTTCTATTTAAAAATCTTAATCCTTCCAGCACTTATCAGCTGCTGTATACCATGGAGAAAATTGTGTAATCCTTTCCGGGTCTGACAACAGTGCTCTCTGCTGGCACCTCTGTCCGTGTGGAACTGTCCAGATTAGAAGCATATCCCCATAGAAAACCTTTCCTGCTCTGCACAGTTCCTGACACGGACAGAGGTGTCAGCAGAGAGCACTGTTGTCAGACTGGAAAGAACTTCACAAATATTGTAGTATACAACATCTGATAAGTACTATAGGGTTAAGAAGGGCTAATATTTTTAAATAGAAGTAATTTACAAATCTGTTTATCTTTCTGGCACCAGTTGATTTGAATTTTTTTTTTTTCCACAGGAGTACCCCATTGACCCCTTCCTGCTATAGGACATATACATACGTTCCAGCACCTGACACATTTGCGCACTGGGACGTATGCATATGTCCTAGCGATCTCCTACACTGCCAGGAGATCGGCGTTGGGACCCGGCTGTCAATCACAGCCAGAGTCCCGCTAAAGCTGCCGAGGCCACAATCACGCCAGTCCCGGCAGCATTAAAGGGTTACTCCACTCCCCAGCATCTGGAACATTGAGTTCCTGAACGCTGTGTGTGGGCTTCCGTGTTCACGCCTGCCCCCTTGTCATGTGACGGCCGTCGGGCCCCCTTCCCATAGACTTTAATGGAGGGGGCAGGCCGTGATGTCAGAAGGGGGCAGGCGTGAACACGGAAGCCCGCACACAGCGTTCAGGAACTCAATGTTCTGGACGCTGGGAAGCGGAGTAACCCTTTAACCCCATAGATGCCGTGATCAATCCTGATCATGGCATCTATGGTGTTGACAGGGGGAGTGTGCTTTCCCTGTTCACCAACGGCGGCGCCGCGATACAATCGTTGGATGCTATGGCAGCTGGAGGCCAGATCATGACCTGCTTCGGAAGCCTGTGAGATCCAGCCACAGGCTGGATTGCACAGACTGTACAGTGTGCAGCTCATCAGGTCATACTGTGCTGCAGTACAAATGTATTGCAACATAGAATAACGTGTAAAAAGTGAAAAATAAAATAATAAAAGGTTGTTCAATACATGTATGAAGTGGGAAAAAAAATAAAATGCCCCTTTCCCAATAAAACCCTGTATTGTCATCAAAAAAGATAAAAATCCCAACTCCTATACATAAGTTATTGCCACGTCCGTAATGACATGTACGAAAAAAACGAATGTAAATTATCCTGCTTGGTGAACACGGTAAAAAAAAGCAACAAAAAAAATGCAAAATTCGCCAATTTTGGTACAAATGGCAGAATAAAAAAGATCAAAAGGTAGCAGGTATCGCAAAAATGATATCAATAGAAAGTACAGCTCATCCCGCAAAAAATAAGACCTCACTCAATGGCGTCGGACGAAAATTTAAAAAGTTACGGCTGTTGGAAAATGAATGTCAGGAAAAGAATTTTGCTCAGAAAAGGAAAAAAACATAAAAAGCTATATAATATTGGTATTGCCATAATCATACTGACCCACAGAATAAATATAACCTCACTTTTGCTGCACAGTGAACACCATAAAAAAAAAATGTAAAAAAAAATGCAGAAATTTTACATTTTTTCACTATTTTGGAGTTTTTCCACAAAAAATGCTGCATGTGTCAACAAAAATGCTCCACTTATAAAGTACAATGTCATGAAAAAACATTTTCAGAATCAATCCGCTCAGAAAGAGTTCTAAAGTTACTACGATTTAGGGTACGTTCACACGTGCGGATTTACAGCGCAGTGTGTCTGCTTGGAGCGGCGTGTTGCTGCTCCGAGCAGGCACATATAAAGGCAACATATAGGGGGTGCTTCAGCGGCGGATCGGCAGCGAAATATGCTGCGAAAATCCGCACGTATGAATGTACCCTTAAAGAGACCCAGTCAAATTTAAATAAAAAAGAGCCTGGTAAAAAATGGGTCTGTGCTGAAGGGGTTAAGCTTTCACTTTAGTTGCTACTGCTTAATCCTTGAAGGATATTGTTTTTTTTTTATTTTTTTTTATTTTGCACTTTTCGTTTTTTCCACCTCGCCTTCTAAAATCCAGAACACTAAAATTTTCCACCTACAGATTTATAAGGGTGCGTTCACAAGTGCATATTTTGGCTGCAGATTTTGTTGCCCATTGACTTCAATAGGTTGCAAAATCTGTGACAGCAGATCTGCTGCAGGAAATGCGCACATGTGAATGTACCCTTTGAGGGCTTGTTTTTTTGCAACACCATTTACTTACCACAAAATCTATGATGAAACAAAAAAAAATTTGTGGGACTTTTTTTTACATGTACGCCATTGACCATGTGGTTTAATTAATGTTATTTTAATATTTCAGACATTTAGGCATGCATCGATACCACATGTGTTTTATTTATTTTACATAATTTTATTTAAAAAAATAGAGGGGTGATTCTAACTTTTATTAGGGAAGGGGTAAATTCACATTTTTTTACAATTTTTTTTTAGTCCTTTTAGTCCTTTCAGGCAATCTTTAGATTGCAAACACGGAACAATGCTGTGCAAAAACACATCATTAATCAGTGTTATTGGCGTTCCATTGCTCCAGGCTGACATGGCTTTCTGGAGCATTGGAGTGCCAATCGGACTGCAAGAAGGCAGGTAAGGGCCCTCCAGTTGTCCTCTTAGCTGATCCGGTCCCTGCAATTTTGCCACGGGTGTCCTGATCAGCTCCTCTGAGCTACCGAAGTCAGATTTTTCTCCTTTTAGATGCGGCGTGTAAAGGGTTAATGCTAGGCATCGGCCTGATCGGTGATGCCTGGCATCAGCTGTGGGTCCTGGCTCCTCATAGCAGCCAAGACCCACTGAGTATGACGCACACTCAGCTCCTGAGCTTGCATTATATAATAGGAGCAGGACTAGGGAGTACATGTATGCCCAATGTCCTTAAAGAACAACTCCAGCCTTATAACACTTATCCCCTATCCACAGGATAGGGGATGTTTGATCGCGGGGGGGTCCGACCACTGGGACACCCCACGATCTCCTGAACTGGGGCCCCACATTAGCACTCAGTGAGAACACTAATACGCGTAGCGTTGACCTAGAGCGGTCCCGGAAGCATTAAAGGGTTACTCCGCCCCCCATTGTCCAGAACATTGAGTTCCTGAAATAGTTGGCTCAGTAGGTAGCTTCCCCTATACATAGGCTGCAGTAGGTATGTTTTCTCACTTCTTAGCTTCCCCTTATTCACCGGCCACAAGCAGCTTTATGCCTGCAGCTACTAGAGGTCTTGGAGTGTCTCTTTGGAATGCACACGTGTAGGATGAGTGACGCTCGTGATCCCTGAGGAGGTGCTCTAGACCTCTAGTGGCTAAAGACATAAAGCTGCTTTGTGTCTAGAAGACTTTTAACTGCAAGTGCTTTCTTAGGACATTCTTATAGTTAAAAGGGGTGGTCATGCAAGTAATCCACTATAGTGTTCAAGTGGAAAGGCCCATGCAGTTCCAAAGGGCTTAGGGGGGTGGTTAAAAGCGTGATGTGCTAGAAGTGCTGCAGTCAGGTGCCCCTTGTCTCCCGCTGGCAATGTTCCTTGACATTAAGGGTGAAGATAACCATCATCAGCTGCATGTGTGTCTGCTATTCCTGATGTACACAGAAAAGTGATCCTGTATGTTGCAATATTAAGGAAGGTCCTAGTCTAGTTTTTGACTTAACTCTTCCTTGACATGATAGTGGGCCACCAGGAATTCTTTGGAAAGCTGTATGTTGTGCAGGCCATCCAAATGTATGGAGTGCGGCATCTACAGTGCGGGAGTGAGAGAAGTGCTTAGCTGAGAATTTCTCCTGGCTTGTTCTAGCCTCAGTGGGGACTGAACACACAGACCCTTAATGCCAAAAGTTGTTTTTTTTATGACTTTTTAAGGCCATAAAAAGTAAAAATAAAACACACATTTACAGTTGTTACCTACCATGGGCTGGGTTCATATATATATGTCTGGCAGCTATGCCAAATGGTAGATAAGTCTGGCCCTGTTCCCCATTATAGTTAATATGCCACCACATGGGATGTTGGCTGCAATGGATGACTGGTCCTTAGGTGTTTTATTCCCATCCATATGTCCAAATACCTGTGTTGGCTACGTGCATAAAATGACTTGAATTAAAACTTACAACTGAAGTAACATGAATTCCGGATCTACAGCTGTGACTGTACTATTAAGGGCCTGTAATATATTATTGACTCCCCAAACATGTAACTCACATAACGCCCGACGGCAAACACTAGTGTAATATGTGTACAGTATATTGTGGCATTATTTGCTGCTTCTTATCCTAGCAAAAACAATATAAAGTTTCAGCAGGTGGCAGCATACACCATTGTATACACTTCAGAATATCCCTTGTGTATGAAAGGAATATGGTGTATTTATAGTGTATGTCTGTATAGTTATAAATGTTATAGATTTGAAGAACTCACACTATTTTTTTTTGTTTTTGGTTACTAGATTTACACGACTGCCTATATTAATACCCATTGCTGTTTCTGTACAGTAAAATATGAATTGATCCCAATGTATTTATCTTACAGGTGAAGGTTCCTGATGTAGAATTTTTTGTTAATTTAGGGGATTGGCCATTAGAGAAGAGGAAGATAGCTCCTTTTCACCCAATCTTCTCCTGGTGTGGATCTCTAGAAACAAAAGATATTGTAATGCCCACATATGACCTGACAGACTCTGTGTTAGAGACTATGGGAAGGTAATTTAATCCTTGTGTGTCCTTTTAATAGAGTATTCTTGTTGGTGATAAAACAGAAATGTAAAAGTTATAGGCTATGCTAACACATAGTTTTGAAGTGTATTTTCTCAGTAAAGTGGGCATCATTCCCTCCTATTGAATTACATTAAATTTAGTCAGAAAATGCTGCACAGTTCATGTTGTTTTTCCTGCAGGCGTAATTATTACAGCAGTAAAAACAATTTAAGCAAAAACCTAATCTGCATATAAAAAGCGTAAAGCACCTGGAAAATGTGCTGAAAAAAAAATGAACAAAGCCAAAATATAAAATAACCATAAAAAAAATATGCAAAAAATAAAATAAAAAGCACTGTATAACACTATATAAAGGCTCATACAAGTATACTTATTTATTCATTCATTTGTTCATTTACTAATTTATTATTTATTTAAAAAAAAAAAAATTCTAAAGGGTAGCTTGCTCCATTGAAACCTTTGGTGACGATTGATCACTTGTATTTCTCGGTCACTCTTCATAGGGGGATACCTTACTGATGGGTATATGCTTTTGCCACTAGAAGGCGCTGACACTAGGAAGAAACCGGTGGAGTAACCTGGCGTGTCCTGTGGACCCTATGCTGGGCGAAGGAGATACAATCCACGGCTCCTAAGCCTCCCCCAATCTCCCAGGGTGACTGGGATTCTATTCATAGTTTTGAGGCTTCACTGCCTTTTCACATGCATCAAGGGGCCCAGTTATTGCTATCCGATTGGGTCCCCTTATCACCAGCACCTGGAGGGGCACTCATTATGCCAGACCGTTGTCTAAACAGTGTCCTCCGCTGTTGGTCTCCCATCTCTGGGCTGCCGCGTGCAACTGTCTAAGGGTTCCTGCAGGCAAGGCTCTTCTGTCAGTCAGCTAGTCTTCGTCTGCAGGGTCTCCTACACCACTGAGTCACCCATAAGTTTGGCCGCACTCCTGTGCCCCACTGTCTGGGGGAGTTTTCGAAGAAGTGTTCCTGTGTACTCAGGAATCCTCCTCCTGTCAGCCGGATGGCTGTCTCCGTAGTTTCCTGCTATATCTGGTCACATACCATACACTTCCCACTGTGTGATGGAAGTTCTGGTAACCCACTGCTTAGGTGTAGTTCCTAGTGGGACTCCCCATGTTGCTCCGTGAGCCCTCTGCAATGTGCCACATGCTTATTCGTGGGGTTTCCTAATTTATCAGGTCCCTCTCCACATGCCGGCTGCTCTCATGGCTCAAGGCTAGTAGCTCACTTTTGGTGTGTGTGGTTCTGGATGCGGGACCCGGTGTGGCCATGGTCTCTATGCCTGGTAGCCAGACTGTGTCTGCATGGCTTTCGAATCCACCAGGTCACCTCCCCCATTCCTGCTGCTTCCGTGGCCGCAGTCCAGTGACTCCTTCCATGGAAAGTTCAACAAACTGTGCCTAAGGGTTCATGGGACCTCTTCTGAGTCTGCATGTTTCCTGCCCCACATGCATCCCTCATCCCTTGTATCTGCGACAGCAGTCCAGGGGTGTAGCACCATTAGGAGCTGGGGCATGGGCGTCTCCTGCAGGTCCCATGGCTTTTCATGGCTGCAGCTTCACTCTCTGTTCCCCTTTTCTAGGAGTGCCACTTGGTCTGCTAGGGACATGGTGTTGACACACCATTGGGTGCTGTGTGTTTTCCATTCTGCCGGACTTTGGGATGTCTACAGTTTCCTTCATGTCTGCAGTTGGTTCCCCTCTGCTATCGTGAGGTAACCATGTATGTGTCCCTACTTATGCTAGGTCCTCTGCACATGTAGAGTCCGCCCTCCCTTCTGTTCAGAGTGGTGTGCTTCGGGCGTTCCTGTGCTCTTGTTCGGCTATCCTGTGACGGTTGAGCCCCTCTGGCAGGGGGCCTGTTGGGGCGACATGGTCAGTTCGGGCCCCCCTCTGCCACCTGGTATCTTCCTGGTTTCCTGTGCACGGTGGCTCAGGCAGGGTTTCACCCCGTTGGGGTGTTCCTCTCAATGCTGTTGGTTGCTTTGTGCGTGTGTTTCTTACTCGCATTTGTAGCCATGTCTTGGTTTCTTGCCCAGCCCCTGTTTCCAGGATTCCGATCCCTTCATATCTCTGTATGTTGTCGTAGGGTTCCTGTGGGACTACGTCTACCCAGTATTTTGTCCTGTTGCCATGGGGCGGCATTTCCCTGCTTCAACAGTGCCTGGCGCACTTGTCATCCCTCTTCTCAGGCAGTACGGGGATCAGGAGCTGGCTTGGTCGGTGCCATTTTTTTTCCTCTTGACCACCCCTTGTTTTTCCCCTCCACTAGGGCCACTATTTCGCTGAGTGCTATCTTCTGCTTAGATGGAGCCCTCTCTCTCCTGTTTTTTGGTTGTCTACTTCTGCTCCTGCAGCCTTGGCACTCTCCTCTGTTGGAGGAGTTTGCGCACTCATGTATGGCTCAGCGTCAGCCATTCTAACCACTGCCTGTTGTTTGTTTCCTGCCATTGCTTTCCTCATCCTTTGACGCAATCTCCCTGGGATTTCTCCTTCCTTGACGGTGTCAATTGTGTGACACTGACACCACAGTCTCCATGAGTGACCTCCCTGTGCCCCGTACTGTGTGTGGGGGGGGGGGGGGGGGTTGGGTCTCTGCTGGGTTTACTTTTGTTTTTTCCCCTCTGTTCCGTCCTGACGGGATGTTGCTTTTAGAGTGCTCTGGTCTCCTCGGACCACTGGGGTCCAACTCTGGTTAGTTTCCTTGTATTGGACACCATCCTAGACTGCTGTGGCGTGCCTGCCTTTTTGGGTTGGCCCTCCTGGTTCTTTGGGCCCTAGTGATTCCATTGTGGGCAGTCCTTCTGTACCAAGCTTCTGCTTGTCTCCACATGGAAGTTTGTCTCCCGGAGCATGTCGGGTCCGTTGGGTTTCCTTCCCCTTCAGGTACAAGTCACCCGGATTATACCATTCGAGCTACTTTTGCCTTCTGGTTGCTCATGGTGGGGTCTCCACATGTGTGGGTCATTGCTGTTATGCTCCAGCCCTCTCTAGAGCCAGTTTCCGTCTTTCTTTTTTCCAGTGTTTTCTGGTTTCCACCTTCGTAGCTCACTTTCTGTTCAGATCTACGCTGCTCCTCCTGGTGTTTTTTTCTGCCATGTTCTCTTGAATCGGTCAAATCTGGATGGGTTCTCTTGTTGTGCCCTCTTCCATTGTTGTTTTCCAGCCGGGGTCGCCCTTTGTCTAGTTCTGTGTTCCTTGGGGTTAATTTTCTACCCACTCCAGGGATGGTTCTGGCCTGGCTGGTTCCTAGTTGACCTTTTTTCTTGTCTCTCTTTCTGGACCGTAGATTTAATCTCTGCATAAGACGGTCCCTTTCCTTGGCATCCTAGCCCATCTCCAGGGATGGGGGATCTTTTGGGAGCCTAGTTTCTGGGCCTCGGTTGTCTCTGGCCTGGGGTCTTGTCTGCGTGCCTTACAGACGAGTAGGTTCGGTCTCTGACTGTTTCCCTTTTTCTAGTGGTTGTTATTCCCACCCTAGGGGACTGCTTTGGTATGTCCCATCAGTAAGGTGTCACCCAATGAGGAGCGACCGAGAAAAGGAGATTTTTTTTTTTGTGCTTACCGTAAAATCTCTTTCTCATAGCCTTTATTGGGGGACACCGCACCCACCCATATCTTCCTTTTTTGTCCGGATGATCTTTTCAGGGTCTTTTTACAGGATTCTTTTACGGGGTCCTTTGGACTTCTGTCTTGGTTGGCTTCTCCTACTGCTTTGTGACAAAACTGATTATCTCACTTCCAGTGGGCGGGTATATCCTGCCAGGGAGGAGACGACTTTTTTCTTCCTAGTGTCAGCGCCTCCTAGTGGCAAGAGCATATACCCATCAGTAAGGTGTCCTCCAATGAAGGCTACGAGAGAGAGATTTCACGGTAAGCACAAAAAAAATTCTTTTTTTTTTTTTAGAGAATTGCATCAGAAATGTTTTTTAAGCAAAAAATTTAAATTTGTTTTTAAAGCAAAACAGTGAAACTAAACCACAATGAAATTGCAGTGTGTGTGTGAATGAAGGCTGCGTTTTTGTTATTGCTTACATTGCATCATTGAATCAATGATTAAAATATTCAGTACATTTCCAGAAGCAAAAACTACTTACTGAGTTATGTTCTTTGATGGGTATTTGGTCAGAAAAAACGCAGGATATTCTAGTAATTGTTTCAACGTTGCAGCCTGTTTGTAAGCAATACATTTATAGTTTGATGCTTTAAAAAAAAAAAAAATTAAACTGCTGCGTGAGAACACAACCTAATATGCTTATGTTTACTTTTCTTATTTGTAAGAAAGAAAGCTTATGTACATAAAATGCAGGGATGGAAGAGCAGACAGGTGAACCTGTCTACTGAATTTATGGCTCTAAACCCATACCAACAGATTTAACATCTCTTTTGACGTGTCACAGAGATAGTAAAAAGTTTTGATTGCTCTAAGTCTGGGTTTTCAGACCCTACTGATTACTAGAACAAGCTGGGAAAAGCATCTGGTTGAGTTCTTCTCTCTCCAGCTAGCTTCAGGAGACTAACTATATAGTAAGTCTATGGATCCCCTCCCTGCAGCAAGATCGGGAGAGCAGCACTTAGTCGAGCAATTGTCCTGACCTTTCAAGCCATTAGTGGGGGTCTGAACACCTAGACCCCGACTGATCAAAACTTTTGATTTGCCGTCATTTGTATTTATTTATTTTTAAATGATAGTAACACTTTAATACATTTCCTACCAGCTCAATATGAATACCCTATATGCAATTTACCTGTTTGTAGTTATCTGGATGGAAACGTTAGCCCAACTAATCATGCAGTTAAGGCTTTAATTACGGCTATTATCGTGTGCATGCTGTGGCTCCGTAACGCCACCGTGACACTTAAATTCTGATCATGATATGGAGCTAACATATTCCTTTTAATCAGGTAGTTTTTACAGATAAATAACAGAAGAGAATGACATTTAAGAGTTGTGACACAAGCTGGCCATACTTATTAGATAAAAGTCAGGAAAATCTGCTGATTTCATCAGGATCAGCAAACCCTCCAATGTGTATTCTTGACTCTTTTTCCAACGGCAGATGTAAGGGTCAGGCATGTTTGGTATTAACTGTCGGTCCTTTTGTTTTCTATCAGATAAGCTGCCAGAGGTGTCTCACAGCAACTTACTCTCCAAGTGTGCATGTGCATGTAATAATCAGGAGAAATAGCGGTCAGGTGAAATGTATAGCTAGTCTGGTATAGGGGGAAACTGATGATAAAGATACTTACCTACCTCTGATCCGTGGTCCCGTTCGTCTGTTATGTTTTTTATTCCAGCAACAGATATGGTACACAGCAGCAGCAGCGGTGACGTCCGCAGGGCTTCTGCCGTGCACCAAGCCTGCCTCTGGATAAAGAAAGAGAACAGATGAATGGGACCACGGATCTTGGGTAGGTAAGTAACGTTATAATCAGTGTCATCCGCACTACCTGCCTGTACCAACAGCTTAGTGTGGGTGACACTAAAGATTGGAAGGACAATAGAGGTGATAACATAGGATGTCATAATATGTGAAGTGCCTTTCCTATGTGCAGTGTTTTAGTGTAACCTTTAAATTTAGTGTAACCTCTAATTCTTTGATGTGAAGATATCTGTACCTAGAATACTTTAGTATTTTTTTTAGCACAAAGGTTAAATCACATAGATATCTGGAAGCTGAAATTCCCCCAGAAAGGCCATATGTTACATGGTTATCTAATCAGTGTTGAGTCCTTCAGAGAGGGAGACCAATTATGGACTGTCTCTTTAAAGGGGTATTCCAGTGGAAAAAAACATTTTAAGTCAACTGGTGCCAGAAAGTTAAACAGATTTTTAAATTACTTCTATTTAAAAATCTTAACCCTTCCAGTACTTATCAGCTGCTGTATGCTCCACAGGAGGTTGTTTTCTTTTTTTAATTTCTTTTCTGTCTGACCACAGTGCTTTCTGCTGATGCCTCTGTCCATGTCATACACTGTCCAGAGCAGGATAGGTTTGCTATGGGGATTTGCATCTACTCTGGACAGTTCCTAGAACAGACAGAGGTGTCAGCAGAGAGCATTGTGGTCAGACAGAAAATAAATTCAAAAAGAAAAGAACTTCCCATGGAGCATACAGCAGCTAAGTACTGGAAGGATAAAGATTTTTAAATAAAAGTAATTTACATATCTGTTTAACTTTCTGGTACTAGTTCATTTTAAGAAATGTTTTTCCACTGAAGTACCCCTTTATGCGGAAAAAAAGGGGGGAGTTACTAGGGGAGTCTGTCTCTGACATTTATATGCCTTAATAGGTCATATAGAAAGTTATTGTCCAACCAACATCAACAAAGTATACACAGGCCCTTTTAGTAGTTATTTATTTAATATTTTGAATTAAAAGGTTAAACCTGATGAAATATTAAATGGAAAGTGCACCCAGTTTTCACTGTCTGGTCAAGGGTCCGAGACTACAGTAAAATGTGGCTACTGCCAAGTACTAAAGGTGCCCCAAAGCTCATTGTTGGTATGTAAGAAATGGGATACTGGTTCAACCACATTTTAGAAAGTTGGTAGGGCTTAGCGTGAAAAGGGCATGGCCTCCAACGGCACTCCACATTTATTATAATTCACTACAGTAAGTTGTAGCTGAAATCTGCTGTATATGCCATAGGTCTGTGGAGTATAGGCAACCACAAATTTGGTACAATATGCAACACATTTATTAAGATGCAGGCTCCTCCTTTGTAGTAACAGATTGCCATGTAAATCGTTGGTCTTTAGCAAATCTGCCCCTTTATGTTTTGTTGTCAGTAGTTACGCATATATTTTGTTGTGCTCACTAAACTCTTTTGATTATTTGCTTTTTAGAAGTAAATTATTCAGAATATATCAGACAATAAAACATTGTTATAAAGCATTTACTGTTATGTAAAGACTAACTAACGTGAACAGATTTTCTATTGCCATCTGTATCTTTTTATTATGTTTTTGTTTTAGTGCCTCCACACTCAAATGTTTACATTAAACACCAGTGAATGAAACCGTTTTGTTAGCTTGGGCTATGTAATGACTGCATTGGATTGAATGTGTTTAACCGATCTTTTTGTAGAGTAATATTGAGCCTCTGGGCTACATCCACTTATTATAATAAAATTATAATAGACAAATAAATAACTATCCATTATGGAAAAGGAACCGGTTATAACCCACCAGCAGACGAGCATAATATGGCTTCTAATATGTATCCTATGATACTGGTCATTGGATCCGTCTTAAATCCAGGATATGTGCTTGTTATATTGGTGCAGAAATGCACCCACATTATGCTCACCAGAAATGGGTCTTAGGGTACAAAACTTGAATAAACCATAGTCAGCATGGGTATTGCAAGTCCGTCTGCACTGGTTTACTTTCATCTTCATGCTCCAGTGATTTCTGAGGGCTTTGTATGAAGCATTAATGATACAATGAATGATAATCCTTTTACTGTCTGTCATTGGATTGATGGGCATGTTTACACTGGATGGTGATCACCTCCTGTAAAAGGTCCTTAAAGGGGTACTCCACTGGCCAGCATTTAGTTCCGAATGCTGTGTGCGCACTGCGGGTGTCAGCCACACCCCCTCAATGCAAGTCTATGGCAGGGGGCGTGGCGGACGCCACGGTCCCCCTCGCATAGCCTTGCATTAGTGGGCGTGTCCTGACGACACGAGGGGACGTGGCCGACCCGTGCAGCGCGCACACAGCGTTCGGCACTAAATATTCCGAACGCTGGTTAATGGAGTACCCCTTTAAGAAATGGAAAATAAATCAAACCAAATCACTAGTATCCCAGTTAAATGTAATTCACCAATTTACAGAAAAGACTACAGTGGTGTGAATTGATTTTGTAAAGGTCTGTTTCCAATTTGTCTAAATCTCACAAATGCCAGGATGGTTCTCAAATTGTATCCTAATGGCAAAATATCCTCATATTATCTCCCTAGGGTAAGTCTAGACATGATGTCTGTCCAGGCAAACACTGGCCCAAAATGGGAGGAGAAGAAAAACACCGCCTTTTGGAGAGGACGTGACAGCTGTAAGGAGAGACTTGAACTGGTGAAAATGGGCATGAAACATCCAGACATGATAGATGCTGCTTTTACACACTTCTTTTTCTTTAAACATGACGAGAACCTCTATGGTCCAATTGTGCAACCCATACCATTTTTTGATTTCTTTAAGGTAGGTAACTTTTAGTAAGCATCATTAAAGTTGCCATTCTGAGACAACCTTCTCCCTGTCCTTACCTCATGTCTGCCCGAACAGTAGCCACTCCCTAGCTAAGGACTCACCTTTGTGACCCAAAACCAAGAGCTGCTTGATAAGAGTGGCTACTGTTCGGGCAGACATGGGGTCCTTTAATAACAGATTTCAGTGAACTGCCAACATGTAATACAGTACTATGTTTCTCCTCTATAGGCGGCTGCAGGGAAAAATCATGGCTGGCTGTAGCCTCCCATATAACATGCACTTCTTAGGCTAAAATTTTTAGCCTAAAGTCTACCTGCGTGTTATACGCCGATAAGCCGCTGCAGTTCAATGATTTAAAGCGGGCGCTTTAAATCAATGAACAGCAGCGGCTTTGCAGGTGCAGAGACCTGCAGTCGCTGCCGGCCTCTCTGCCCCTGCCTGTCCTGGGGTCTAGAGCCCTGCTGCCGGCCCTTCTCTCCCCCTGGCTATCGGTGCCGCTGACGTTCCCTCCCCCTGGCTATTGGTGCCGCTGCCCCATTGCCGGCGCCGATAGCCAGGGGAAGAGAAGCGGCGCCGGCAATGGGGCAGCAGCGCCGACTGACAGGGGGAGAGAAGGGGCAGCGGCGCCGCTGCCCCGTTGCCTCCCCCCCATCTCCGGTTGTCTAATTACCTGTTGCCGAGGTCGGGTCCGCGCTGCTTCAGGCCTCCGGTGTGCGTCCCCTGAGTCGTTGCTATGCGCTGCGAGACGCAATGACGTCACTCGTCATTGCGCCATGCCGTGCAGTGCATAGCAACGACGCAGGGGACGCACACAGGAGGTAGCAGCGCGGACCCGACCCCGGCAACAGGTAATTATACAACCGGGGATGGGGAGGCAAAGGGGCAGCGGCGCCGGCACCGATAGTCAGGGGGAGAGAACGGGCAGCGGCGCAGATAGCCAGCGGGAAAGAAGCGGTGGCAGCAGGGCTCTAGACCCCAGGAAAGGCAGGGGGAGAGAAGCGGGTAGCGACGGCCTCTCTCCCCCTGCCTTTCCTGGGGGCTTCTGCGCGGTCAGAAACAGTGTAGCAGGGTATACGCATGCACACACACGCACCCTCATTTTACCAAGGCTATTTGGGTGAAAAACTTTTTTTACCCAAATATCCTTGGTAAAATGAGGGTGTGTGTTATAGGCCGGTGCGTGGTATACCCCGATAAATACGGTAACTGGAAATTGGACCTGCAGCAATAGGCCATTAAAGGAGTTGTATGATAAAAGAAACAACCTGAGTATGGTGTCAAAAAGTATAATAAAGCAACTTACTAATATAATGTTATTATTCGCCATAGTGCTTAATTTTTCTTTTTGACACCTTACACAGGTTGTTTCTTTTGCTGAACAACCCCTTTAAAGCTCCACAATCATTATAGGCATCCAGCTTGGTTATAAAGCTTCTATATATTTACCTTCACTATTCTTCTCTTTATAATGTAGATAGTTGACATAATTTTCTAGGCTGTGAAAAGACTGTCCTGTCCTCTACCAGGAACCCTAGAATTTTTGTTAAATTTATCAGATTGCCTCGACATGATACGTAGAATAACTTGAATTTATTAAGTTTTCACTTTTGCCTTAGCTCTCACTCAATTTAAAGATTTTTCTACCTTTGCTTGTGCAAATGTAATAGTAAAACCTACACCATTCCTATCTAGAGATTTATCTACATTTTCTAAAGGTGACTGTATTATCTTTATAGTAGTTATAAAAATAGATGTATAATCTGATAGTATAAGACTTTTGCTATAAAAGACAGCGTCATCTTGGTTTATCTTAATAGAGATGTAGTATAACAATTATCAGCTGCACAACTCGTGATACGTGAAGAGGAAGCTTAGAGTTGTATGAAGGTACTTATTGCATTTACACAATGGAGACTTTGGTCAGTAGAACTCTTAAAACTCTCTCAACAGAACAGTTCTCTAGAGAAAGCAGCATTGGGACATACAGAATGTGTCCTGGTAACCGGTTTAAACCCTTTACAGACAGAGAATTTTGTTGTAAGATCGGCAACTGACAGTAAGAAAAGTTCCTTCATAAATCACAATAGCACAGTTATGTCACTGTATGCGTGATATAAATCAGATAAGGCTTGACTTGAAATGTTGTTCGGTGTCATATAATGACCTTGTACTGGCCCTCTTTTACGATGGAGGAATTTTTCCAATACTTACTTATATTTATTAGATCGTATAGACTGATGTGTCCATTCTGTGTATGCTACAGATCCAGTTTTATTAGTTAACGCATTGTTTGCTAAACAAACTTGCTGTCTCATAACCTGGCTGAATGTTTTATTATAAAGTTCGCTTTTTTTACACCAGTATACGCCTTGCATCAGAAGTATGGAGTACTTATCTACAAAATGGCCATAGATTGTTTTTGACAGTTAGTTAGTACAGTTGAAAAAAATCAAAGTTCAACTAAGGAGGTGAAGAAAAGGGGTGTGGGTGGATGAGGGGGAGGTAATGCTATATTTCTGCCTATGCATTAATGTTATTTTGTTCTAGGAATGTATCTAACCCTGTTTTAAAGCCCACAACTGTGGGCCACCCCACAACTTAACAGTGCAGTTAACTTAACAGGTGTCACACTGCATCATTTCTTGCTTGCAACACACAGATTCAGGACGGCCGTCAGTCTCGTTGACTTCAATTGACTTAACTTGGCAGAATTTCCAACGGAAAATCTGCTGTATTAATAGGACAGTCACCACAATGTTAACTTCATATAGGAAATATTCCGCCATGTGAACATACCCTAAGAGTCAACATCTCGTACATGAGCTGCAAAAATGTAGTGTCCTCAGAAAACTGACTTCCAAGTAAGGATATGTTCACATGCAGCAGATTTGTTACAGAAATGTCTGTGACTGTTCAGTTCCATTCATCTATATAGAGATTGAAGTCAATGGGTAGCAACATAATCCTCTTGCAAATTTTCCCTTTTGTTCAAATTGTGTTGTTTTCCTCAGTTTTTATTTATTCTTTCCATTGGATTCAGTTAAAAAAACAACATTACTAAAACATATAAAGCCAGCAGTCATTTTTCCGTAGAAGTATTTCCATGTGTTCCAGACAGGATTAGAAGAATGACTACTAAGGGATCTGAATCTTAAACATGACTTGTAACATAACAGTCTTAGTTCACAATTGCGGCTCCCTTTGGAGGGATAGGCACACAATATACCCAATACTGTAGGTCTTGGGGGTGTACATGTTCTTAGGTATGAGCTGTTAATTTGGTTTTAATAGGGAAATGTGAAGGATTCTTATAAAACCTATTAAATGCTGATTGTAACAGGGAAAAGGAGCTCTTGGCCAGCAGAGATCACGAGATGACTCCTATTTTCACGCTTAGTAATTATACTCCACATCTAGGGTAGTATCTTGGTGAAAAGTACAGCATCTCTTGAGAAATGCAATTGTTGTTGAGGTATCTTGTATATGTAGGAAGAGAACATAGGCAAAAACAGATCTAAATTGAAAAGCGAGTTTGTTTGTGCCGATTTCTCCTTGAGAATCATACTATTGTCTCAGCTGTCAGATGTGAAAAGTTCTGGGGTCAGTGACCTTCATGAAAGCATTTAAACACAAACTCCAGAATAATGACTAAACAAAACTTGTCTTCTGTTCCCCAAGCCATAAATCTAAATTGGTTCTTGGAAAATAAAAGAATCATTTACCCTTCCTTGAAGCAACACATAATTCCATTTTATGTTGTCAAAGCAGAGTTTGCTGACGTTTATAGATCAATATAGTCTTCTTTAGCCGAAATGCTTTAAGCTGTGTCATAATAGAAAAGATCAGTATAAGGGGAATATCTGCCTAGTCTGTGCTCATAGATCATTTTATCTGTCAACGTATTTGTGGCAACTCAAGTCACCAAGGCTGATTTCTGTCTAAACGGCTTGAGGTTTTATGGGCAGCATTGAGTATTGAGTATCTTTTGTAGCATTGAATGGGAGGTTATTATCACTGCCATGTCTGGCGCTCTCCAGTTCATCAGTGCTGCAATCAGGGGGCTGGGAAATTAACTATCGAAAATCCAATTCACTTGCAATTAGGCGGAACTCATTTCTATGTTGATTAAATTACCATCTCAACATTGTTGTCCTTAGGATGCATGCTGTTTACTCGTGATTCTTCCAGGAGTAACAGGTACTTCAAGCTGAGATGCCAAAACTTGGGAAGCATTTAGCAGCCCTGCTTATGTAAATGTCACCAAGGTTGGTCTATAAAAAGGAATGTCCCCATTTCAGATCTAATTTGTGCACAGAGAGCGCTCGGCGCTCACTCTTCTTATCCACAGTAAAACTTTTTCAACTTTGCTATTAGATATACAAATCAAAGTAGATGAAACTTTCTAAGCACTAAGAGCATTTGTGGCCATTTTTGATTCAGAATCCATGTTATTGGATACTTTTCCTTTAGAAGGACCATGGTGTCTCTTTCTGCCAACAGTTTTCTGCACTACTAAAACTGTACAGTGTGATTATATTCTTCAAATAAAAGATAAACAGTGAAACCCCTCTAAGACCACCTCAGTGAGAAGATCACCGCTTATCTAGACCAGATTTGTTGTGACTGATATTAAAGGGAACCAATCAGCAGATTTTTAGCATATATAATGCTTGACAATACGTTATATATGCTAAAATCATTATCTTCACCATCCCCGGGGGGCGTTTTTGCCCCCAGGGATAGTGAAGATATTAAGTTATAAATCCCGCAAGTAGTCCCCTGGGCGGGGACTTATACTTACCAGCACCCGTCGCTCTGGCCATGGTTCCGTCCCCTCGACTTGATTGACAGCTCTCATCACCGCTCTGCTCCGTCTACTCAGGGAGCAGAACGATGACGCAAAGCCGTCAATCAAGCAAAGGGGTGGGGCCACGGCGGAGCAATGGGTAGCAACAGGTGCTGGTAAGCATAAGTCCCTGCCCAGGGAACTACTTCTTCACCATCCCTGGGGGCAAAAACGTCACCTGGGGATGGTGAGGATAATGATTTTAGCATATTTAACACATTGTCAAGTGTTATATATGCTAAAATCTGCTGAATGGTTCCCTTTTAAGTCTACTATGCATTATGTAAAATGGTCATTTTCTTTGAGAAGACCACTCCCATAAAGCACTATTTTTTATGTGAGTTTGGGTCATCTTAAATAGGTTTTATTGCAGCTACTTCAGTTAAGGAAAAGTCTGTAAGGGGTTTACTTGTCTTTGAAATTAGTCTATTAGGCTGAAGGTTAAACACTGGTTAAAAGTATTTGCTGTTAGAGAATGGTTTCTGAATTGTGCCAGCTAGGTACTATTAGCCTCATAACGCCATTTTTCCCACATCAAGACATGTGGTCCCTAAACAGGTATCAGCTGGCAGGTAGACACTAAGCTCAGCCAGGGTTAATAAGAATTAAAGGTTTTTCTGGGATGTTGATGAACATAAAGGGGTACCACAGTGGTACATTTTTTCATTTTTTTTTAAATCAACTGGTGCCATAAAGTTAAAACAGTAAATTGCTTCTATTAAAAAAAAATCTTAATCCTTTCAGTACTTATCAGCTGCTGTATGCTCCACAGGAAGTTCTTTTCTTTTTGACTTTTTCTGTCTGACCACAGTTCTCTCTGCTGACACCTCTGTCCATGTCTGGAACTGTCCAGAGCAGAAGAGGTTTGCTATGGGGATTTTCTCCTGCTCTGGACAGTTCCTGACATGGACAGAGGTGTCAGCAGAGAGCACTGTGGTTAGACAGAAAGGAAATTCTAAAAGAAAAGAACTTCCTGTGGAGTATACAGCAACTGATAAGTACTGGAATGATTAAGATTTTTAAATAGAAGTAATTTACAAATCTGTTTAACTTTCTGGCACCAGTTGATTTAGAAAAAAAATGTTTTCCAGTGGAGTACCCCTTTAAGGGTGTATGAAAATAAATTCTTGAAACAGGACAACCCCATTAAAGAGGTAAATGGCACTAAAACCCCTGAACCTTTAAGTATCGGACAGTACCCTTGCTATACTCAAATAATTAAGTAATGCCCTTTTGTTTATTATGCCATAACATTAGCTTCATAAAAAGTTATTAGAAAGGAACATGCATTATGTTTGTAATATTTGTTACCACACCCCAAGGTATTTTTATGCAAGCCCTACCTTTTCAAGGATGTAATATAGCTGCAATAAAGTACAATTGGAACATACTGCACTCAGGTTTATGACCTTTTTTTGTTCTAATGTATTTGTACTGTAAATGCACTGTACACTATGCACAAGCATGGATCCAAATACAAGGAACTTGTAACTAACCAGCTCTGTAGGTTATATAGAGAAAAATCTTTTATGCTTAAAATCTAGGTCTTTTGGGGAAACGCACCTTTTCAAAAGCAGCCTTTCCTCCCCAAACTTGAAAGATTTGTTCAGCACCAGACAAAAACAGTTTTGTCTGCACATGTATTGATAAAGTTTAACAAACAAAAAAAATGGATTTTGTCATGGTATAGAAATTCACTGCTTTTTATCCTCTAATGCAATCCCTAAATAATATGAACATACCTGCACACTATGTAATGTGCACTACTTTTAGTGTGTTATATATTTCTTGTAGTATATGTTGTAGTATAGTATCTGTTGTTTTCTTTTTATTGTCTATCATTCAGTACAAGTATCAGATACTTATTGATGGGACAGTGGCAGCGTACAGAATGCCTTATCTCCTTGTTGGGAACAGCGTAATACTTAAGCAAGATTCCATTTACTATGAACACTTTTATAATGAACTCCAGCCCTGGAAGCATTATGTGCCTTTCAAGAAAGATCTCAGTGATTTGCTTGAAAAAATCCAATGGGTTAAAGATCATGATGAAGAGGTAAGTTACATACCTAGGTTTGTGAGTAAAGGCATAATATCATGTACCAATTATTCTTTCTCGTAAACCTGTAGATATTTAAAGCAAAACATTTAAATGTTTATGATCTAGAACTACTACTACTTCAATCGATTCAACCCCTGTTAGGCTGCATTCACATCTCGATTGCAGCCTATGGCTGCTGGATCTGGCTGGGGGACGGGAAAACTGGGCGCTCCCATACCCCAGCCAGACTGGCTCTGAAACCCATTTGCTTTAATGAGCCGACCGGAGTCAAACAGGGACTCTAGTCGGCTCATTTTTGCCCCCTATGCGGTTTTGTGACCGGACCTAAAACCGTAGTATACTACGGTTTTAGGTCCGGTCACAAAACCGGATACTGGGCAAAAATGAGCTGACCGGAGTCACTGTTTGACTCCGGTCGGCTCATTCAAATGAATAAGAAGAGGGCTGGGTCCGGCAGGGATATGGGAGCACCCGGTTTTCACTCCCCCCCCAGCCGGATCCGGACCCCGTATAGCTAAAACGTGGTGTGAATGCACCCTTAGAGAGAACTTGTCATCAGTTTCATGTTGCCTGAACAATGAGCAGCATGAAACAGACATGGGCTCCCATATTACAACAGTCTAGGATCCACTATGATACACTGCAGCATTTCAGAGAAATCATTGTTAATATACCATCGAGGAACAAGGCTATAAATCACTGGGGCGGTCCACCCATCTGGGCTTGAGTGATAGATCTTCCCCATTCAAGGTTGTTTTATTTGTTTAGTTTTTTAAATAAATTTTTTTTGAAAATGTTTTTATAAGTGTAATAAATTTAAAAAGGGATAATGCAGAATGTGCGCAATTGTATCAATCTCACGAGCAACACCAAAGCACAAATGCAACAGAACACTATGAAACATGGTTACATTACCAGAAAGTGTATCGAGCTTTAAGCAATATAAAGACAGCAAACAATAATGAATAGGGCGACTGACATAAGGGAAACAATGAATACACCAGACAACACCCATAGAACAGACAACACAAATGACAAGAAGAGAGAGGAAAGAAACACTTGGGGGGGGGGGGGGGGGGGGAGAGAGGTGGAAGGGGGTAAGAATGAAGGAAGGATCAGGGAGGCTGCAGATCACAATAACTGATGCGTATGCGAGCCATAAGGTCATGGTGAGAGGGAGGAGCAGTCCTCTTCCAAAACTTGGATATAAGTCTTTGCTGCTAACAGAATATGCAGGAGGAGTTCTTGCAGGGGGATGTGCTTCTTGCCCATCAGAGGAGGGGACAGAAGAAGAAGGTACACCTTGAGGTCAGGGGCAAGGTTGGTTTTAGTACACGCTGAAATGTTTCAGAGTAAATCTAATATGGTTGTAACAATGTAACCTATCACTGTTTTAGTGGTTTGGCAAGCAGAAAACTGATGACAGTTTTATTAAATAATAAAATATTTTAATAATAAAATAACATTAGCTACTAAACTAAAGTTTTAGGAATATTTCCTAAAATGATCACTTAAAAGAGTACCTGTCATGATCTTATTAAATTTTATAATCCTCCCAGTTCACTTCCCCATCATGATAAACCACCCTCTGCCTTTATTTTATATTATTTTTTAGTTTTCTACCTTGATATTGCTCTGTATTTTCTGCTCAGTCAGAACTCACAGACTGGGAAGGGGCATTCCCCAGCAGGCGTGACATCATCTGAAGCCATACAGAGGAATACTTCCTCCCTCACTCTGCTACACACAGCCCAGAGCAGTTCAGTGTGAGATGAACTATGATTGGCTAAGGCTGCACACACAAACACCTCAGCACTCCAGACTGCATTTCCTGATTTTGGACTTTTACCAGGCCAGCAGGAGTCCAAAGTCTGTGCAAGAGATAGGGGGAAATGTGCTCTGGACGTCTAGGAAGACACCTAGTGGCAGTTTTTTAAAACACAAATAAAACATAGAAAACTTAAGTACATTAGAACAATTTTTTATTTACCATAAGGAGTGGAAAAATTTATTTAAAAAGAATTAGTTTTATTGAAAAAATTAGTTTTAACCATTTTAAGGATGCAGGGTTTTTCAGTTTTTGCATTTTAGTTTTTTCCTCCATCATCCTCTAAAAATAATAACGCTTTAAATTATGCACCTACAGACCCATATGAGGGCTTATTTTTTGTGCCACCAATTGTACTTTATAATAACATCAACCATTTCACCGCAAAATTTATGGCAAAACCAGAAAAAAAATATTTGGGGGACAAAACTGGAAAAAAAACGCCATTTTGTAAGTTTGGCGACTTCCGATTCTATGCAGTGCACTTTTTGGTAAAAATTATACCGTATCTTTTATTCTGTAGGGCCATACTGTTACAAGGATACCTAATTTATATAAGTTTTATTTTATTTTACTAATTGAAAAAAAATAAACTACATGCACCAAAATTAGTATGTGTAAAATTGTCATCTTCTGACCCCTATTACTTTTTTATTTTTCCATATACAGAGATGTATGAGGGCTCATTTTTTTTTTGCGCTTTGATCTGAAGTTTTTATCGGTATAATTTTTGTTTTGATGGGACTTTTTGATTACATTTTTATATTTTTTTTGGGGTATACAAAGTGACCGAAAATATGCAATTTTGGACTTGGAATTTTTTTTATGTGTACGCCATTGACCATGCAGTTTAATTAACATTATATGTTCGGACATTTACGCTTGTGGCGATACCACATATGTTTATTTTTATTTACATTTTTTTTTTTTAATGGGGAAAAGGGGGGTGATTAAAACTTTTATTATGGAAGGGGTTAAATTACATTTATTAACAATTTTTTAGACTTTCTTTTTTGCAATACTATAGCCCCCATAGGGGACTATGATATGAAATACCTTCATTGCAGATACTGATCAATGCTATGCTACGGTGTTATCGGTGCTCTGCTGCTCCAGCCTGGATCTCAGACATGGAGCAGCAGAGCGATGATCGGATGGCGGGAAGCATGGCAAGAAGCCTCCTGCTGTCCTCTCTGCTGTTCGGGATGCCACGATTTCACTGAGATGGTCCTGAACAGCCTACTGAGCTAACCGGCAACAGTTTTCTCCTGTTGTAGATGCCGGGATAAATTTTGGTTGCAGCATTAGCCCGATCGGCGAAGTCTGGTATTAGCCGCGGGTCCTGGTTGCTGATAGCAACCGGGACCTGCCGTGTATAAAGCACGCTCAACCCCTGAGCGTGCTTCACATATCGGGAGCCGGCGCAGGACGTAGATATACGTCCTGCATCCTAAAAGATTACCTGTCATCAAAAAAAGGTTTTATATATTGTACACTAATATATCCCCAACAACTTCCTAAATGTATGTGATTAAAAATTTTTTTTTATTTCCATGTGTAATTTTAGTTTTAAAAACCCACCACTAGGGGTCTCCCTACATGCTGGCCTGGCATAAGTCCGAAATCTCAGACTGCCGGGACACCTGACTAGCACAGCGCTGCTCTCTGCCTGTCAATCAGACAAGTGGGAGGGAGTGCTGCGTGCACTGCTGGGCGCGCTGCTGCGCTTACTGTTCACTGCTCGTTCCCCGCCAGAGGAGAGGATTTCAGGGACCCCTATGCCAATCACCGAACGCACGGACATCTGTCAGTCACCTGTCCATCACTGCAGCTTAGGGTCCAGGTGGCCCCTGGTGAGGGCACACAGGCCACAGGAGACAGGAGGAAAAATACATCACTGCTGGAACCCATGTTACCTCCAGTGACAGGATATTGGGGCACAGTGTGAGATGAGCCCCTGTGGCAGGCGGCCCCTTACTTCATGTTGAGGTGTAAAGACTTGAGAGTGTACCTGAGACAGCTTGGGGGGCCTACAAGATCCTTTGTGTGTGCTGAGAGGAGGAGGGGGGATTGCCCTATCATAACATGACACCATGGAAGGGTGGAAGTGTTACTTGGCAGGCTTCAGCTGCTGTCACGCCTGCAGGGCAACATACCAGCAACATAATATAAAGCAATGGAGATGGTGGCAGGTACTCTTTAAGGAGTTAAAGACAGTGTTCATTTAAAGAAAATCCACCCACTTACTACTTTTGGAAACTCTTCTATCAGTACACTACCCAAATTCTGCACTTAATTATATGGGTAATTTATAAGCTTTAATAGGCTCTGTCAGATTCAAAAACTTTTTATATGTTGTACCGCTTGGAAAACATTAACCTTTCTAATATACTTTATAGGAAAAAAGCATTTCCTTTTCCTTTTTTTTTTTTTTTTTTAATGAAATCATGGCTTTGTCCAAGCTGAAAGGAAATCTGTCACCAGTGTCACCTGCACTAACCTGTCGGTATCGACAGATAGTGCAGGTGACACTGATTTTAACAGCGGTACTCACTTTGTCCCATTCCCCCATTCCGTGGCGGGGATCTCCAGTAATCTTGGCAGTTAACTCGAGCTCCGGGCACCCGGCTTTGGGCACGGGCGGAGCTTAGTGACGTCACCACTGCTGTTCTCTAGCAGCGGGACCCAGCAGAGAGCAGGAGCAGTGATGTCACTAAGCTCCGCTCATGCCCCAAGCCGCTGCTGCTCTCTGCTGGGTCTTGTCGCAGTGATGACATCACTAAGCTCCACCCGTGCCTCAAGTCTGGTGCCCGGAGCTGGAACTAACGGCCAAGATTACTGGAGATCCCCGCCACAGAACATGACAAGGTAAACACCGTTGTCATCAGTGTCACCTGTACTATCTGTGGGTACCGACAGGTTGGTGCAGGTGACAGATTTCCTTGAAGCACAGCTGTGCTCTCTCTTGTCTAATATTACTCCTCTGTGCTCTCTCCTGTCTGATGGGACTCCTCTGTGCTCTCTCCTGTCTTATGGGACTCCTCTGGGCTCTCTCCTGTTTGATAGTACTCCTCTGTGCTCTCTCTCTCCTGTCTGATAGTACTACTCTGATAGTGCTCTCTCTCTGTCTGAAAGGACTCCTATGCTCTCTCCTGTCTAATGGGACCCTCTGTGCTCTCTCCTGTCTGATAGTACTCATCTGTGCTCTCTCCTGTCTGATAGTACTCCTCTGTGCTCTCTCCTGTCTGATAGGACCTTCTGTGCTCTCTCCTGTCTGATAGTGCTCCTCTGTGCTCTCTCCTGCCTGATAGGACTTCTCTGTGCTCTCTCCTGTCTGATAGGACTCCTCTGTCCTCTCTCCTGTCTGATGGGACCCTCTGTGCTCTCTCCTGCCTGATATTACTCATCTGTGCTCTCTCCTGTCTGATAGTACTCCTCTGTGCTCTCTCCTGTCTCATAGGACCTTCTGTGCTCTCTCCTGCCTGATAGTACTCATCTGTGCTCTCTCCTGCCTGATAGTATTCATCTGTGCTCTCTCCTGTCTGATAGTACTCCTCTGTGCTCTCTCCTGTCTCATAGGACCTTCTGTGCTCTCTCCTGCCTGATAGTACTCATCTGTGCTCTCTCCTGCCTGATAGTACTCATCTGTGCTCTCTCCTGCCTGATAGTACTCATTTGTGCTCTCTCCTGCCTGATAGTACTCCTCTGTGCTCTCTCCTGTCTGATAGTACTCTGCTGTGCTCTCTCCTGTCTGATAGGACCTTCTGTGCTCTCTCCTGCCTGATAGTACTCATCTGTGCTCTCTCCTGTCTGATAGGACTCATCTGTGCTCTCTCTCCTGTCTGATAAGACTCCTCTGTGCTCTCTCCTGTCTGATAGTGCTCCTCTGTGCTCTCTCCTGCCTGATAGGACTCCTCTGTGCTCTCTCCTGTCTGACGGGACTCCTCTGTGCTTTCTCCTGTCTGATAGGACTCCTCTGTCCTCTCTCCTGTCTGATAGGACTCCTCTGTGCTCTCTCCTGTCTGATGGGACCCCCTGTGCTCTCTCCTGCCTGATAGTACTCATCTGTGCTCTCTCCTGTCTGATAGTACTCCTCTGTGCTCTCTCCTGTCTGATAGTACTCTGCTGTGCTCTCTCCTGTCTGATAGGACCTTCTGTGCTCTCTCCTGCCTGATAGTACTCATCTGTGCTCTCTCCTGCCTGATAGTACTCCTTTGTGCTCTCTCCTGTCTGATAGGACTCCTCTGTGCTCTCTCTCCTGTCTGATAGTACTCCTCTGTGCTCTCTCCTGTCTGATAGTACTCCTCTGTGCTCTCGCCTGTCTGATAGGACTCCTCTGTGCTCTCTCCTGTCTGATGGGGACCCTCTGTGCTCTCTCCTGCATGCTAGTACTCATCTGTGCTCTCTCCTGCCTGATAGTACTCCTCTGTGCTCTCTCCTGCCTGATAGTACTCCTCTGTGCTCTCTCCTGCCTGCTAGTACTCATCTGTGCTCTCTCCTGTCTGATAGTAAATTTCCTTAACCCCTTAAGGACGCAGGACGTAAATGTACGTCCTGGTGAGGTGGTACTTAACGCACCAGGACGTACATTTACGTCCTAAGCATAACCGCGGGCATCGGAGCGATGCCCGTGTCATGCGCGGCTGATCCCGGCTGCTGATCGCAGCCAGGGACCCGCCGGCAATGGCCGACGCCCCCGATCTCGCGGGCGTCCGCCATTAACCCCTCAGGTGCCGGGATCAATACAGATCCCGGCATCTGCGGGAGTTCGCGATTTAAATGAACGATCGGATCGCCCGCAGCGCTGCTGCGGGGATCCGATCATTCATAACGCCGCACGGAGGTCCCCTCTCCTTCCTCCGTGCGGCTCCCGGCGTCTCCTGCTCTGGTCTGTGATCGAGCAGACCAGAGCAGGAGATGACCGATAATACTGATCTGTTCTATGTCCTATACATAGAACAGATCAGTATTAGCAATCATGGTATTGCTATGAATAGTCCCCTATGGGGACTATTCAAGTGTAAAAAAAAATGTAAAAAAATGTAAAAGTAAAAGTAAAAAAAAAGTGAAAAATCCCCTCCCCCAATAAAAAAGTAAAACGTCCATTTTTTCCTATTTTACCCCCAAAAAGCGTAAAAAACATTTTTTATAGACATATTTGGTATCGCCGCGTGCGTAAATGTCCGAACTATTAAAATAAAATGTTAATGATCCCGTACGGTGAACGGCGTGAACGAAAAAAAATAAAAAATGTCAAAAATTCCTACTTTTTTAATACATTTTATTAAAAAAAAATTATAAAAAGTGTATTAAAAGTTTTTTATATGCAAATGTGGTATCAAAAAAAAGTACAGATCATGGCGCCAAAAATGAGCCCCCATACCGCCACTTATACGGAAAAATAAAAAAGTTAGAGGTCATCAAAATAAAGGGATTATAAACGTACTAATTTGGTTAAAAAGTTTGTGATTTTTTTTAAGCGCAACAATAATATAAAAGTATATAATAATGGGTATCATTTTAATCGTATTGACCCTAAGAATAAAGAACACACGTCATTTTTACCATAAATTGTACGGCGTGAAAACAAAACCTTCCAAAATTAGCAAAATTGCGTTTTTCGTTTTAATTTCCCCAAAAAAATAGTGTTTTTTGGTTGCGCCATACATTTTATGATATAATGAGTGATGTCATTACAAAGGACAACTGGTCACGCAAAAAATAAGCCCTCATACTAGTCTGTGGATGAAAATATAAAAGAGTTATGATTTTTAGAAGGCGAGGAGGAAAAAATGAAAACGTAAAAATTAAATTGTCTGAGTCCTTAAGGCCAAAATGGGCTGAGTCCTTAAGGGGTTAAAGGGTACCTCTCATCAAAAAAACTTTTGATACATTATAGATTGATGTATGCAGAATAACTTTACAATTGCATGTTATTAAAAAAATATGCTTCTTTCTATTTAATTTTCCACTTTGAAGAAATGACCACTAGGGGTCTCCCTACCAGTCCTGGCAGCAAGCATTTCAGACTCATGCTGGAGTCCTAAACACTACGAGCTGCCAGTCTGCTTTGTTCACAAAGGAGAACACTCAGAGCTGCCAGCCTGCTTTGTTCACAGCCTGTTTGGCTGTGAACAAAGCAGGCTGGCAGCTCTGAGTGTTTAGGACTCCAGCATGAGTCAGAAATGCTTGCTGACAGGACTGATCGGGAAAAATACAATAGAAAGAAGCATATTTTTCATTAACATGCTATTGGAAAGTTATTCAACATTCATTAATCTAAAATATATCAAAAGTTTATTTGATGAGAGGTACCCTTTAAGAAAGGTTAATGTTCTGCCAAGATGTACAACATATAAAACGTTTTTGAATCTGACAGTGCCCATTTATTTTTCAGTGTGGATGAGGGCTTGTTGGATGTGTCCCCTGCTTATCACTGGAATGCCAGCAATGGGATTTACCCTTCCTCTGGAACCCAATTAATTGTTAGGCACTTAAAAATCTGTTTGTTTGTTTCCAGTGGGATAAAAATACAACATATATATATACCCTATTTTGATTCTAGTAATGTCCATAAAGCTAAACCTTCCCTCTTTTTAGGTTTAGTGTCCTCAGCAACACATAAGTACCATGCACTACCTAGTGATATGCATTACTGCTTTAATTCATTTATACATTTTTATTTGCATAGTTTTTTTTTTTATGTATTTGCATTCATATCTGTTGATGTGTATTTATACTTTATATTTTACTTAATTTATTCATATATTTATTTAAAGGCTAAAAAAATTGCAGTGGCTGGACAAGAGTTTGCAAGAAACAGCTTAATGGGTGATCATATTTTCTGCTACTATTTTAAGCTTTTACAAGTAAGTTGCATTTTTGTTTTGCCATACTTCTACTATAACATTTGGTAACTTAATAGCATTTGGTCTGATAACCAGTTTTATGGGGCTTTCCCCTTTTTAATGCCATATTACCTGTATATGGCAGTTATATTATATTACTGTTGGCATGCGAAGAAGGTGACATGTTCACATGATGTATATTTTTCCCAGAAGAAACTTGGCATCCAGTATGTGACATAAATTCCAAGAGTAGCCTCAAATCTCAGAGACATATTTTACTAGCTGTCACTTTTTCCAGTGCATGCTTAAAAAAAATACAAGCCACAATTTACATTGTGAATTGTAACACCTATTCCAATTGAAAATAACAGGGCACAGATTGTAGATTATACACAGGAAAATATGTGCTAAAAAAACTATGTTTGAATCCAGCTTTTGCTACATAACTTGTAGTTTAGGAGGTTTTGGTATATCTCCTGCGCAACATTTTTAGGTGCATTTAAGTCTCAAAAACTATGGCAGCCTTAGTACCTCTAGAGCCTAGTGGCTAAAGTTAAAATTGCACAATTTCAGGATTATTTTAAAATAAAAAAAGTAAAATGGAGAATTAGAAAGAAACATTAGCGAAAATTCTTTAAAAACTTGATTTAGTAGGTCATTTTATTAGACCATCTTCTGATCTGTGAAGAGCCACGAGAATTGTCCCTGTTGAAGTTAAACATGATCAGAGCAGATTGATTGTCTCTAGAGGTAAACAATGTTTTTATTCACAGACAGCAAACACATATCTTATAGTGGTAAATTGAAAATTGTAATTGTCATATACATTTTTGTGCATCCCACCATACATGTACTTAATAGTGATCACATTGGGTTCACAAGTGGTGCCTATCTTATCACCAGGTGGTGGACAGCTGGTGATTTATCCCATTATACACAGGCTCTCTTTATCCTCGGCTATCTGTTCCAGCAGTGCTATCAATGGATCCAACTGGGTGATTGGGACAGTGCTTTCTAGGTATGCCCTAACAGATGACTCTGCTTTTTTAAAGGCAGTAATGTACTGTCATATAGGCATAAGAAAAAAATAATAATAATAATTAAAAGTTAGTCTTCTTAAATAGAAAGAATGATGCCACATTAACCCCTTAAAGGAGTACTCCGGCGCGCACTTCGGTCCCCGGGCTGTGTGTTTTCTTTTATTTTGCAGCCCGGACGGGATAAAAGGAAAAAAGTGCGCGCCGGAGTACTCCTTTAAGGACTCTACAATTTTATTTTTACGTTTTCGTTTTTTCCTCCTCGCCTTCAAAAAAATCATAACTCTTTTATATTTTCATCCACAGACTAGTATGAGGGCTTGTTTTTGCGCGACCAGTTGTCCGTTGTAATGCCCTCACTCACGTTACCATAAAATGTATGGCGCAACCCAAAAAATACTATTTGTGTGGGAAAATTAAAAAGGAAACCGCAATTTTGCTCATTTTGGAAGGTTTTGTTTTCACGCCGTACAATTTACGGTAACAATGACATGTGTTAATTATTCTTTGGGTCAATACGATTAAAATGATACCCATGGTAACATACTTTTCTATTACTGTTGCGCTTAAAAAAATCGCAAACTTTTTTAACCAAATTAGTATGTTTAAAATCCCCCCTATTTTGAAGACCTATAACTTTTTCATTTTTCCGTATAAGCGGCGGTATGAGGGCTCATTTCTTGCGCCGTGATCTGTACTATTTATTGATACCATATTTGCTTATATAAAACTTTTAATCCATTTTTAATAAATTTTTTATTGAATAAAATGTTATAAAAAAACAGCTATTTTGGACTTTTTTTTTTTTTACGTGCACGCCGTTCCCCGTACGGTATCATTAACATTTTATTTTAATAGTTCACATATTTATGCACACAGCGATACCAAATATGTATATAAAATATTTTTTTAAACATTTTTTGGGGGGTGAAATAGGGAAAATGGGACAATTTGTTTTATTGGGGGAGGGGGTTTTTCACATTGTTTTTACTTAATTTTTTTACTTTTACTAATAGGGGACTATTTATAGCAATCATTCGATTGCTAATACTGTTCAGTGCTATGTATAGGACATAGCACTGATCAGTCTTATCGGTCATCTTCTGCTCCGGTCTGCGGGAAGGCAGATCAGAGCAGAAGACTCCGGGAAGGCAGCGGAGGCAGATGAGGGGACCTCCGTCTGGATGATCGGATCGCCGCGGCAGCGCTGCGTTTGATCCGATCATTCATTTTAGTGACTGCGATGCTGCAGATGCAGTGATCTGTATTGATCACGGCATCTGAGGGGTTAATGGCGGGATCGCGGATGTCCGCCATTACCGGCTGGTCCCTGGCTGTGACCTGCCGTGCATGATCCGGCGCCTTGAGCATGGTGCGAATCACCTGTGTTGAGAAGCCACGGGCCCTTAGTACCGCGGTCTCAACCGCCATGCCGTCAAATGCAGCGACTGTAAATTGGGGTGGCACAGGTGAGCCCGAGAGAGAAGGTCCGGATGAAGCGGAAGGCGCAGCGGAACATCGTCCAGGAGCCCGACGACGTCTGCGTATCACGCCCTCCGAGGCCAATCTGGAGCCACGAGAATGGCAGGAATGCCCTCCGCTTTGAGCTGCCTCAGGACCCTGGGAAGGAGAGGAAGAGGAGGGAACAGATAAGGTAGGGCGAAGTCCGACCAGGGAATCACCAGTGCATCCCCGGCCAGAGCACGGGGGTCCCGGGACTTCGACACAAAGAGGGGAGCCTTCTGGTTGTGGCGGGATGCAAAGAGGTCCACATCTGGAGTTCCCCAGAGGTCGCAGATCTGTGCAAACACCTCCGGATGAAGGGACCACTCGCCGGGGTCGGGAGAGGACCGGCTTAGGAAGTCTGCTTCCCAATTGTTTATGCCTGGGATGTGCATTGCCGAGATGGCTGGGACCCTGAGTTCCGCCCAGAGAAGAATCTTGGAAACTTTGGCCATCGCCACCAAGCTGCGAGTGCCGCCCTGGCGATTGATGTACGCCACCGCAGTGGAGTTGTCCGACTGGACACGAACCGGGCAGCCCTGAAGAAGGAACTCCCAATGTAACAGGCAAAGATAGATTGCCCTCAGTTCCAAGATGTTGATCGGGAAGAGTGTCTCTCTGGGAGACCAAAGGCCCTGGACTGTCCGGTCTCGGAAAACACCCCCCCCAACCCGAAAGGCTGGCATTCGTCATGACAACCAGCCAATGGAGGGACAGGAAGGAGCGCCCCTGAAGAAGTAGGGGGGAGCAGAGCCACCACAGAAGGGAGCGGCGAGTTGTCCGAGGAAGTACAACATTGCGATCGAGGGACAAGGAAGACCTGTCCCACCGGGATAGAATCGCCAGTTGAAGGGGACGAAAATGAAACTGAGCGAAGGGAACGGCCTCCATGGCCGCCACCATCCGACCCAGGACTTCCATGCAAAAGCGAATGGACACTGGGGAGGGGTTTCTGAGTATACGAACCCCCGACAGAAGGGTCAGCCGCTTGTCCGGCGGGAGGCGAACCCGGGCGGACTGGGTGTCGAACTGAAGCCCCAGAAAAACCAAGGACTGAGTGGGGGATAGGTTTGATTAGTCGTGATTGACCAACCAACCAAAGCGAGACAGGGCCTGAAGAGTGAAGGTGAGACTCTCTAGATTCTGGTCTCTGGACGGAGCCTTGATCAGAAGGTCGTCCAAGTAAGGAATCACTGAGACCCCCCTCGTCCGTAGCAGGCCGATCACCGGCGCAAGGACCTTGGTGAATACCCTCGGAGCTGTGGCCAGGCTGAAGGGGAGAGCCACAAACTGGAAATGTCACTCCGGGACAGCAAAGCGGAGCAACCGCTGGTGTCCCGGAAAAATCGGAACATGGAGGTAGGCGTCCCTGATGTCCACTGAGGAAAGAAACTCCCCCTGATCCATGGTCGCCACGACCGAACGGAGAGACTCCATGCGGAAGTGGCGCAGGAGGAGATGCCGGTTGAGGTGCTTTAGATCCAAGATGGGGCGTACGGAACCCCCTTTCTTGGGAACTACAAAGAGGTTGGAATAAAAACCTTGAAAACGTTTCTTGGTAGGAACCGGGACAATGACACCCTGAATGAGGAGGGACTGAAGCGCACCCCGAAAGGCCTTTGCCAGAGAGGGAGCCCGTGGGGCTTGAGAAAGGAAAAAACAATCCTTTGGAAGAGAGGCAAACTCGATCCGGTAACTGTTGGATACCACATCTCTGACCCAGGAGTCCTGTACATGCATGGTCCAGACGTCCCGGAAGAGCAACAGACTACCTCCCACCCGAGAAAAATCTGCAGGTGGGGGCGTCCCTTCAGGCAGAGGTGGGTTTGCGGCTGGCCGCCTTGGCTGCAAAGCATCCCGAACGGTTATCCGATTTCCAGGATGGGTCTGGAAGGAGGGAGCCTTCTTGTCCCGAGAAGGCGCCTGCCTGGCCCCCTGTGTGACCCCGAAGGTCCGAAAGGAGGTAGATTTGCGACGGGAAGTAGTACTGCGGGCCTTATTTTGAGGTAGTAATGAACTCTTCCCTCCCGTAGCTTCTGAGATGATCTCATCTAGGCGCTTACCAAAAAGCCGAGAGCCAGTAATTGGAAGCTGCGTCCGCATCCCAGGCTTCCAGCCACGCGGATCTACGGAGAGCCACTAGGTTACCCGTGGCAAAGGCGGCACAGCGGGCCGACTGCATGGAAGCAGAACATAGAAAATCTCCAGTTTTAGAAAGCAGGAGAAGCAAGTTAGCCAGTTCTTCCGAGGAAGCCCCAGAAGAAACGCCCTGACGGAGTCGGGAAACCCAGATCGTAAGGGCCTTGAAAACCCAGGCAGAGGCAAAAGCAGGGAGAAGAGATGAACCCGCAGCTTCAAAGGCAAATTTTGCCAAGGTCTCCACCCTTTTGTCCGCTGGGTCCTTAACCCCTTGAGGACTCATGGTTTTTCAGTTTTTGCACTTTCGTTTTTTCCTCCATACCTTTTAAAAATCATAACCCTTTCAATTTTCCACCTAAAAATCCATATTATGGCTTATTTTTTGCATCACCAATTCTACTTTGCAGTGACATTGGTTACTTTACCCAAAATTTCACGGTGAAACGGAAAAAAAAATCATTGTGCCACAAAATCGAAGAAAAAATTAAATTTTTAAAATTTTGGGGGCTTCCGTTTCTACGCAGTGCATATTTCGGTAAAAATGACACCTTATCATTATTCTGTAGGTCCATATGGTTAAAATGATACCCTACTTATATAGGTTTGATTTTGTTGTACTTCTGGAAAAAATCATAACTACATGCAGGAAAATGTATACGTTTCAAAATGTCATCTTCTGACCCCTATAACTTTTTTATTTTTCCACGTACAGGGCGGTATGAGGACTCATTTTTTGCGCCGTGATCTGAAGTTTTTATCGGTAAGAATTTTGTTTTGATCAGACTTTTTGATCACTTTTTATTCATTTTTTAATGGTATAAAAAGTGACCAAAAATAAGCTTTTTTGGACTTTGGAATTTTTTGCGCGTACGCCATTGACCGTGCGGTTTAATTAATAAATATATTTTTATAGTTCGGACATTTACGCACGCTGTTTTATTTTTTTTATGGGAAAAGGGGTGATTCAAACTTTTATTAGGGAAGGGGTTAAATGACCTTTATTAACACTTTTTTTTTTTACTTTTTTTTTGCAGTGTTATAGGTCCCATAGGGACCTATAACACTGCACACACTGATCTCTCATGCTGATCACTGGCGTGTATTAACACGCCTGTGATCAGTGTTATCGGCGCTTGACTGCTCCTGCCTGGATCTCAGGCACGGAGCAGTCATTCGTCGATTGGACACCGAGGAGGCAGGAAAGAGCCCTCCCGGTGTCCTGTAGACTGTTCGGGACGCCGCAATTTCACCGCGGCGGTCCCGAACAGCCCGACTGAGCAGCCGGGATACTTTCACTTACACTTCAGACGCGGCGGTCAGCTTTGATCGCCGCGTCTGAAGGGTTAATACAGGGCATCACCGCGATCGGTGATGTCCTGTATTAGCCGCAGGTCCCGGCCGTTGATAGCCAGCGGGACCGACCCGATATGACGCGGGGACACCGCGTGACCCAGCGACATATCGCGGGAGCCGGCGGAGGACGTAAATATACGTCCTGCGTCGTTAAGGAGTTAAAAGAAGCAGCATCGGGTAAAGGCAGGGTAGCCTTAAATAGGCGGGAGACTGGTGGGTCCACCGTAGGAGGTGAGGTCCACCGGGCAATGAGGTCCTTAGCGGAGGGATAACGCGCTTGAACCTTCTTTGTTTCTTGAAACCTTTTGTCAGGATGCCTCCAGGCAGACTCCAGCAAGGCTTCAAATTCAGCATGGGAGCTGAACATCTTGAACGGACGGGCACGATGAAAGGAAACTTCTGGGACAGCGTCCGAAGTTCCTGGGTCCTCTAGGTGAAAGGTGTTTCTTATGGCCGAAACCAATGAGTCCACCATGTCAGTCATGTCTGTGTGGTCCTCTGAATAAGAGGCAGAAGCAGAACCCACCAGTGTCCATCTCCTGCAGACACTAAGCTAAGACTGATTACCTCAGGCTCTGTAGGTGGGTATATCCTGCTGGGAGGAGCCGACTTTTTGGTTTCCTTAGTGTCAATTCTCCTAGCTACAACAGCATATATCCAAGGTCTGTGTCCCCCAATGGAGCCAATAGAGAAAAATGGTATTCAAAAGTGATTTATTGGTTTTTGCTTATGTAAGCCAAATTTATCAACCCCCTGTGATAGTATGATAAATGTCATACATGAGCAAAAGCAAGAAAAAAATGCCTACAGAACTCGCTTACCAAAGCAACGATGATAAATCTCCCCCATGGTATTTGAGTATTAAAGGGGTATTCCAGGCCAAAACTTTTTTTTATATATCAACTGGCTCCGGAAAGTTAAACAGACTAGTAAATTACTTTGATTAAAAAATCTTAATCCTTCCAATAGTTATTAGCTTCTGAAGTTGAGTTGTTGTTTTCTGTCTAACTGCTCTATGACTCACGTCCCGGGAGCTGTGCAGTTCCTATGGGGATATTTTCCCATCATGCACAGCTCCCGGAACGTGACATCATCAATGAGCAGTTAGACAGAACATTTCAAAAGCTAATAACTATTACTATTGTGACCGTCTTTTATTGTTCCACTGCCGGTGTGAATAAAGAACAGACTTTGAACACTGCTCCAGGTTGGTGAGTGCGACTTTTTTCTACCTCGTTCAATTGGCTAATTTACAAATCTGTTTAACTTTCCGGAGCCAGTTGATATATATAAAAAAAAGTTTTTGTAAAAAAAAAAAAGCCCTTCTCTTTCTTTAATTAAGGAGTGGTCATGCATGCACACACACAACTCCTTTCACTGTCTACGGGACTGATGACGATAGATCACCATATGCAACTATCCTGTCAGATCCATAGACAGTAAATAGAGCAAAAATGCGTACACATGATCACCACAGCTTCCAAACTTGTTACTTAGAAGCCACGTTTAATGGGGATCCTGGCAGTTGGTACCCTCAATGATCCTACATTTATCATCTGTCCTGTGAGTTGGTGATAAATCTTGTCCCTGGGACAGCACCTTTAAGGAGTTAAAGAGAACCTGTGACCAACCGAAAAAATATTTAGATTTTAGGTTATGGAACCCTGATCACACACACACGTTTTTACAGTTTCTTGATATGCTCTCCTGTGCCCAAGATATGTGGGTTTATAGTTTGTCTGACAATTCAGGGAATCAGTCAGATGGGCATGAACTTTTAATATTGGAAGTGAATATCAGGTCATGGGTGGGTTATACAGTCAAGGGTGTGTGTGTGTGTGTGTGTGTGTGTGTGTGTGTGTGTGTGTGTGTGTGTGTGTGTGCGCGCCTAATATATACCCCCTGACTGTATAATCCCACCCATTACCTAATATTTGCTGCCATTATTAAAATTAAGTTAACCACCCACATAACAGGAGGGTGTATCAAGAAACTGTAAGGTGTGTGATCAAGGCACCCTAAGCTATTCAATCATAATGCTACCATATGTTTAGGGAGTTGGTCACAGGTCCTCTTTAAAGTATTTATCCCTTTAACTGTTTTTCTATGATTATTTTGACACTGAACAATGGAAAAATCTCTACATAGTAGTCTAATTGTATTACAATACTTAAATACAATAACCACTTTATCATAAGGGCATTGCAATAGACAGGGAACTTAGTGGTCTGTTGACCACCACCAGCTAGATTCATAGCCTGTTTAGTAGATACACCACAAAAGGGTATAGTGGTAAGTCTGTCATTGATAAAAGAAAATGAGTTGCCCCCTCTTTTATGAGGAAACCTCTTAAGTTCTTCAGTATCTATGTCAGTAACATAGTTAAAAAGGGTCATTTATTCTGTTACTTCTTAGGAATATTTGTTATCTCTGACGCAGCAGTGTTGACCCTTACCCGTTGTTATGCGTTGTGCTGCCGCTTTATCTGATTCAGAATCAAGCTCCATTGATATGGTTGTTTATGAAGCAACTGTATGCTCGACAGTAGTTTTATTTTGGTTTATCTCAATTTCTATCAAGACTCCTTGAACTTTGGTCATTAGCTATCTTGGAAATATAGATTAATTTCACAGATTAAGATTACTTAAAGAAAACCACTTATGGGTTATCTGTACACAGTAGTCTAGATAAGATACCTGTTATATGCTGGGTCTTCTGTGTAGATGATATAGATATTTCACAGCAGACCATTACTTTATTATAATCCTTATGACGCCATAAACTCTACAGTATCTCACCATAATTGTAACATCCATGCTCCAGCCAGACATGCTGGCCGTGAGCACTCTATCACATCCCTGCTGCCGGCAGGGCTGGGATTCGCATCGCGGGATGCACCCGCATGCGAATCCCCGGCCGTCGCTCAACTCCTTGTCCTCGCAGCCCCGGTGCACGTGCCCCCGCCTCCTCGTGCTCATTTAGTCAAGTGTCTACACCTGCACCCTGGTCCTTAAATATCAGCTCCTCCCTTGGTTCCCTGACGGATCTTTGGTTGTCTGTTGCCATAGTGAAAGTTCTGTGTCTCTGTTACTGTGTACCTGTTCCTTGCTACCTTCCTACCCTCCACCTGTGTTCCTGCCCTGACCTACTGCCATCTTGCCACGTCTTGCCAGTCTCCTTCTGTGCCACGCCACCTCCCAGCTACCTGTGTGGACGAGTCATGCCAGGGGTAGCGACCTTAGACTCCGCTCCCTGCCACGGCTTACGTCATTATCCACTCAGGCCCAGAGGATCCACCACCTGCCGTGACCATAACAATAATCTTGTCTATCTAGATTTATTAGAATATACATATTTAGAACAGGCTGTTAGTTTTGACATTGTGTAATAGATTAATCTCAGACACCTACAGTGGGGATCAAAGTTTGGGCACCCCAGGTAAAAATTTGTATTAATGTGCATAAAGAAGCCAAGGAAAGATGGAAAAATCTCCAAAAGGCATCAAATTACAGATTAGACATTCTTATATGTCAACAAAAGTTATATTTTATTTCCATCATTTACACTTTCAAAATAACAGAAAACAAAAAAATGGCATCTGCAAGTTTGGGCACCCTGCAGAATTTATAGCATGCACTGCCCTCTTTGCAAAGCTGTGCACTGCCAGTGTCATGGATTTTTCTCAATCATCATCTGGGAAGACCAGGTGATGTCAATCTCAAAGGTTTTAAATGCCCAGACTCATCTGACCTTGCCCCAACAGTCAGCACCATGGGTTTTTCTAAGCAGTTGTCTAGAAATCTGAAACTAAAAATAGTTGACGCTCACAAAGCTGGAGAAGGCTATAAGAAGATAGCAAAACATTTTCAGATGTCAATATCCTCTGTTCGGAATGTAATTAAGAAATGGCAGTCATCAGGAACAGTGGAAGTTAAAGCAAGATCTGGAAGACCAAGAAAAATATGAGACAGAACAGCTCTCAGGATTGTGAGAAAAACAATTCAAAACCCACGTTTGACTGCACAATCCCTCCAGAAAGATCTGGCAGACACCGGAGTTGTGGTATACTGTTCCACTATAAAGATACTTGTACAAATAATGGTCTTCATGGAAGATTCATCAGAAGAAACCCTCTTCTATGTCCTCACCACAAAAATCAGGATTTGAACTTTGCAAATTAACATATAGACAAGCCTGATGCATTTTGGAAACAAGTTCTGTGGACCGATGAGGTTAAAATTGAACTTTTTGGCTGGAATGAGAAAAGTTACGTTTGGAGAAGAAGGGGAACATAATTTAATGAAAAGCACCTCTGTCCAACTGTTAAGCATGGGGATGGATCAATCATGCTTTGGGGTTGTATTGCAGCCAGTGGCACAGGGAACATCTCACGAGTAGAAGGGAAAATGGATTCAATAAAATTTCAGCAAATTTTGGATGCTAACTTGATGCCATCTGTGAAAAAGTTAAAGAGAGGATGGCTTCTACAAATGGATAATGATCCTAAACACACCTCAAAATCCACGGGGGATTACATCAAGAGGCATAAACTGAAGGTTTTGCCATGGCCTTCACAATCTCCTGACCTAGATTGAAAATCTATGGATAGACCTTAAAAGAGCAGTGCGTGACAGACAGCCCAGAAATCTCAAAGAACTGGAAGACTTTTGTAAGGAAGAATCTGCAAAGATACCTCAAACAAGAATTGAAAGACTCTTGGCTGGTTACAAAAAGCGTTTACAAGCTGTGATACTTGCCAAAGGGGGCAGTACAAGATATTAACTCTGCAGGGTGCCCAAACTTTTGCTGACACCATTTTTTTGTTTTCTGTTATTTTGAAAGTGTATATGATGGAAATAATATCTAACTTTTGTTGACATATTATAAGAATGTCTAATCTGTAATTTGATGCCTTTTGGAGATTTTTTCCATCTTTCCTTGGCTGCTTTATGCACATTAATACACAATTTTACCTGGGGTGCCCAAACTTTTGATCCCCACTGTAGTTTATATATATCGCATTAAAGGAGTACTCCAGTGGAAAACATTTTTCTTCTAGTGCCAGAAAGTAAAACAGATTTGTAAATTACTTCTATATAAAAATCTTAATCCTTCCAGTACTTATCAGCTACTGTATGCTCCACATGAAGTTCTTTTTATTTATTTTTCTGTCTGACCACAGTGCTCTCTGCTGACACATCTGTTCGTTTAAGGAACTATCCAGAGCAGGAGAGGTTTGCTATGGGGATTTGCTCCAGCTCTGGACAGTTCCTGACATGGACAGATATGTCAGCAGAGAGCACTGTGGTCAGACAAAAAAGAAATTCAAAAGGAAAAGAATGTTCTCTGCAGCATACAGCAGCTGATAAGTACTGGAAGGATTAAGATTTTTATACAGAAGTAATTTACATATCAGTATAACTTTCAGGTGCCAGTTGATTTTTTAAAAAAATTAATAGTTTTCCACCGGAGTACCCCTTTAATACTTGAGAAGTCGCCCTTTAGCGTGAAATCCGCAGTGTAGATTACAGTATTATAAAAATAACTTAATATATGTGGTAAAGTCCTTGTACGTACCAAGGAGGATTTTATCTATAGTTTGTAAGCAGACCTACACATTCTTACAGTCTTAATGATGTAGATCTGTCAGTTTTATAGTTTAGCATTCTTCTCTTCTGCTTTTACTAATGCCACGTGATTTGTCAGTCGAGTATGGTTTTACCCATTTTAAATTCCTTGTAATATTTTTTTTCTGAATATTGCGTGAGAGAATTTACCCGCCCATACTAGTTATTCTGTCCTGTAGGTCACTGGCCCCATTCTTGGCTTAGTTTTTATATTTTTTGAACAATGGACATAATCTTTTATTTGCTTATTTTCTAATGCATGCATCTTCTTTACCTGTACAAGGGAATCCAAGCCGTGTCTTCATATAGTGTATATCCTCCTTTTAATATGTCCAAAAATACAGCTCAAAGCTTCTGCATCCTATGGTGCCCTGGAAAGCGCTCACTTATACAGTACCTTCTCATGTTGAAAGCAAGTCTCTCAAATGTTATCCCTCCCCAAATCCCAGGCCCTAATAAACCAGTCTTGCCTTCCTCTTTTAAAATGTAATATTGCTATGAAGGAATTGTTGGGTAAATTAGATGCTTCGCCATTAATGTTTGAGGGAAGAGATTAAGGAATTCGCTAATATTTCTGCTGACTAAGCCCTCTCTTACTATTTAACAGCATAGTGTTAATATTCCTTTTAGTTTTTTTTTATGATATATGTAGTAAAAACCCATTACCTTGGAAGAATTTAATATTTAACATCCTCAGTTTATTGGCTTAACCTTCACTTTTACAACACTAGGCCATGAAACACAAATGCAGTGCTGGTTGTGTTTGAAATCAAGTCCAATAACAGGCAGAATGCCTAATTGTATTAATCCTGGGCAGGGCATTTGTAACATTTATTTTAGTTTTTATACATTTTGTGGGGTGCCAAGATGTTCTCACGTGTGCTGTTTGCTGTATCCAGCTATTTATCAGAACATCAGAAATTCCCATCATTGTATCTACACCATGTTTGACACTGGATGTTGTACTCTATATCTATGGGATGTCTGCTAGTTACTTATCTGAGCATGCATCACCCACCCACCATTCATCCATGAGAGACTACACTCTTCTAGGTTCTAAAAGTTTAAATGAAACTTTACTATTACATTGTCTAAAATAATTGACATATAAACAGGGCTCGAGTCCTGCAGGAACGCACAGGAACGGCGTTCCTCTGCTTTTTCCAGAGAAGGAACTCCGTCCCTGTTACACTAATCCTGCAGGATTGACCACTGAATTATTATTACCCTCCCTCCAACTCCTCCCCTGGCCCGGATTGCTAGATGCTGGAGATGTAGGACCTGTGATGATGTCACCATCACATGTTGGGGGCGGGGCTTGGAGGAGAGGAAAGATCGTGGTTGAAGGACCTGTGTGATGCTGTGGAGGAGGCGGGGCTGAGCTGGAGGAGAGGTCACATGTCACCCCAGTAAGGTAATTACATGGAAGGAGATTTGTTACAGTGTGTCACCCCAGTAGTAAGGAGATTACATGAGGAGGGGGATTGTTACAGTGTGTCACCCCAGTAGTAAGGAGATTACATGAGGAGGAGGTTTGTTACTGTGTGCCACCACAGTAGTAAGGAGATTACATGAGGAGGAGGTTTGTTACAGTGTGTCACCCCAGTAGTAATAAGATTACATGAGGAGTAGGTTTGTAACATTGTGTCACCCCAGTAGTGAGGAGGTTTGTTACAGTGTGTCACCACAGTAGTAAAGAGATTACATGATGAGGAGGTTTGTTACAGTGTGCCACCACAGTAGTAAGGAGATTACATGAGGAGGGGGTTTGTTACAGTGTACCACCCCAGTAGTAAGGAGATTACATGAGGAGGAGGTTTGTTACAGTGTGTCACCCCAGTAGTAAGGAGATTACGTGGGAAGGTGGTTTGTTACAGTGTGTCACCCCAGTAGTAAGGAGATTACATGAGGAGGGGGTTTGTTACAGTGTGTCAACAAATCACTGATATATAGATAAATTATAGCTAGCTCAAACTAACATCAAAATCTCAAATAGCTAAAAATATCTTCCTTTATTACAAATAACATATTATAGAATACAAATATATAAATCCCCATAAAAACAGTAATTCACATCAATACACAAGGTGCAATATTTATAGGGACAATCCCCAATATTACAGTACATCCTAACCCGACGCGTTTCCCCGTAACTGGGTAATTTACAGTGACATGCGGTTCATCAGGGGTAAAAAGATGGTTGTGGTTGCTTTAAAGCAAAAACTTGTATGTGAGCAGCATATAGAACATATAGGCAACACATAAAGCAAATACATAAGAGAACATTATTAGACTCTGAGATAATCAAATGGCCTGTTCAGGTTTTGGAGCTGCAGATTGCAGTGATGCATCCTCAGACCTAAAAGAAAGAAAAAACACAAACAGCAAAAGCAAGCAACAAACACAGCACATAGATAAAGCTAACAAACAGGCCACATAAAGTGCAATAGAGGCAAGATACTGTAGTAGGCTATCGACATAAATATAACACAGAAGCAAGACAGCATACAGATGGGGCAGCATATAAAACATACAGATATCTAGGACCACAAGTGACACCTTGGATGAAATAGAATATAATAAGATATAATAGTGATATAATACAAGTTAATATAGAAAGGTAAACAGATCTATAAACCCAAGGACAGAGGAAGTGATAACCCATAAATATCCTTTGAATACCTTCATTATTGTCTCAATATAGTCACAGTAGTCAAAGTATGTTTCTTTCTTTCTATAGCTGCTCTCAAAGATATATAGAGTGTCCTGCACAAAACAAGATAGTAGGGGAGTAAGGATTTTAATGATCTATAAGATAAACAGAATACATATATATATGTGCATACACATACATGCACATACATATACATGCACATACATATACACAGATCTCATAATAGAACTATATGTCCATACCTCAAAACATATCATCCAGGGATGCCACTACAGTCATGTAGATACATAAAGATACAGCCATCCAACTAGGGAGCAAAACTATAGATCAGAACTGTCACTATAAAGCAACAACATAGATAATATCTAATATCCCATATCTCTCATTATAGAGAGAATACTTCGATACCCACCCATATGTAGGTGGGTGGGGAAGCAGAAGTGATAAATCTTTTTTGCAGGCTGTGATGAATCTTTTCAAGCTATGTTTCTATCTGAGGGCAACATATTTCCCCCCATTATATAAAGAAACCTGTCCTCATAGGCAGAGCAGTGGTGACTCTTCTCAGGTGGTGCACTGCTATCTAGCTGCTGTATATTCACCAAATCTACACCATGTATTAGCATAAGGGACACACCACTGTTAGGCTACATAACATCGCCGACATGTTCCATTTAAAAGTTCACCACATTCTTAACAAATTTTGCATGAGTACTAGTGAATATAATGTGATAAAAAGGTGATGTTCCACTATTTAGCACAGGGACCACTTAAAATAAGAAATGAAGTCTGCAGAGGGGAAAACTGATGAAAATGCCATACAGTGGGGAAAAAAAAGTATTTAGTCAGCCACAAATTGTGTAAGTTCTCCCACTTAAAAAGATGAGGCCTGTAATTTTCATCATAGGTATACCTCAACTATGAGAGACATAATGAGAAAAAAAAATCCATAAAATCACATTGTAGGATTTCTAATGAATTCATTGGTAAATTCCTCTGTAAAATAAGTATTTGGTCACCTACAAACAAGCAAGACCTGTAACTTCTTCTTTAAAAGTTTCCTCTGTATAAATGGCACCTGTTTGAACTTGTTATCAAAGACACCTGTCCACAACCTGAAACAATCACACTCAAAACTCCTCTATGACCAAGACCAAATAGCTGTCAAAGGACACCAGAATCAAAATTGTAGACCTGCACCAGGCTGGGAAGACTGAATCTGCAATAGGCAAGCAGCTTGGTGTGAAGAAATCAACTGTGGGAACAATTATTAGAAAATGGAAGACATACAAGACCACTGATAATCTCCCTCACTCTCTGGAGCTCCACAGAAGATCTCACACCGTGGTGTCAAAAGAACGGTGTCAAAATATTTGGAAGGAGTTGAAAGTCTGTGTTGCTCAGTGACAGCCCTAAAACATCACTGCTCTAGAGGAGATCTGCATGGAGGAATGGGCCAAAATACCAGCAACAGTGTGTGAAAACCTTGTGAAGACTTAAAAAAATGTTTTTGTCATTGTGAACAAAGGGTATATAACAAAGTATTGAGATGAACTTTTGTTATTGACCAAATACTTATTTTCCACCATAATTTGCAAATAAATTCTTTAACCCCTTAAGGACAAAGTCCATTTTAACCTTAAGGACCAGGACAATTTTATTTTTGCATTTTCTTTTTTTCCTCCTCGCCTTCTAAAACTCTTTTATATTTCCATCTACAGACGCATATAAGAGCTCGTTTTTTGCGTGACCAATTGTACTTTGTAATGAAACCTCTCATTTTACCATAAAATGTACGGCGAACCCCCCCCCCCAAAAAAATTTTAGGGAGGAAATTTTAATGAAAACCACAATTTTGCACATTTTGGAGGGTTTCGTTTTTACACTGTACACTTTACGGTAAAAATGACGTGTTCTTTATTCTGTGGGTCAATATGATTAAAATGATACCCATGGCTAGATACTTCTATATTTTTGTACCGCTTAAAAAAAATCTAAAACCTTTTGTACAAAATCAGTAATCTAAAATTGGCCTATTTTGACCACCTAAAATTTTCATTTTTCCGTATATAGGGCGGTATGAGGGCTCATTTTTTGTGCCGTCATCTGTACTTTTTATTGATACACCATTTGCATATATAAAACTTTTAGATAATTTTTTATACATTTTTTTTTTATAAAATGTGACAAAAAAGCTGCATTTTTGGACTTTTTTTTATTTTTTAAGTATCACCGTACGGGATCATTAACATTATATTTTGATAGTTCGGACACTTACGCATGCGGCGATACCAAACATGTTTATATAAAAAAAAATTACGCTTTTTGGGGGTGAAATGGGAAAAACTAACAATTTTTAATTTTATTGGGGAAGGGGATTTTTTTTTTTTTTTTTTTTTTACTTTATTTTTTTACATTTTGCTACTTTTTTTTTTTTTACACTTTTTTTATGTCCCCATAGGGGACTATCTATAGTAATAATGTGATTGCTAATACTGTTCAGTTCTATGCATAGGACATAGCACCGATCAGTATTATCGGTCATCTTCTGCTCTGGTCTGCTAAGACCAGAGCAGAAGACCCCGGGAGATGGCCGGAGCCAGGTGAGTGACCTCCGGCCGCCATGCTGGATGATCAGATCGCCGCGGCAGCGCTGCGGGAGATCCGATCATCCATTCAAAGTACCGCACTGCCGCAGATGCCGTGATCTGTATTGATCACGGCATCTGAGGGGTTAATGGCTTGCAGCCGGAACCTGCTGTGTATGACGCGAGCACCATTCCGATGCTCGCAGCCGTACACAGGACATAAATGTACGTCCTGGTGCGCGAAGTCCCGCCAAACCAGGACGTACATTTACGTCCATGGTCGTTAACCCCTTAAGGACCGGGGGTTTTTCCGTTTTTGCATTTTCGTTTTTTGCTCCTTGCCTTTAAAAAATCATAACCATATGATGGCTTATTTTTTGCACCACCAATTCTACTTTTTTTTTTTCAAACATATTTTATTCAATTTTGTAAGAAAATACAAAATACAGAAAAGCAAAATAAAATAAAAGAATCTACAACAAAGCAGTCTACACGTTAGGTGTAATTTTTTACAGGTAGGACATTTCAGCGTATAGGAAGTATCACTGTCGATCCTCCTCTCCCTTGGGAGACAACTAGCCCCTTGCGACATCTCCTAATGCGGTCAAATCTTTCCTGAGTCGTAAGCATTCAGAATGCACCATGACTTATGATAATAATCTCATTTCTGTCATTAGGTGGGTAAACGTAGGCCTCCTAGCGTGCCACTCAACGATTCTATACTGTACCCTTCAGTGGAACCAAATGGAGTGACTATATCTACTATTTCTGACATTGTATAGTGGGAAAGGATGAATACCCTCCATTTATCAAAGAACTTGCCAGTATGCGTGTCCCTGTGACGTTCAGTGTCTAACCTGTCTATCCCACATAGCAATTTTAGCTGAGAGATAAGCAGGGCCTCGGTTGGTGTTTCTGGCCGTAGCCAGTTAGAGAAAAGACATCTCAGTGCCACAAGTAAAGTTATATGGACCAATGGAGGTGTTTTCCCTTCCCTCTGGGCATCACGTTCCGGGGGTCTATTTTGGTGGAACAGTAGGGTTCTCGGTGTGAAGGGTAGGGTAATGCCCCAAAGATCCTTAACAAAGCGTATAACCATGTGCCAAAATTCCATAACCTGTGAACATGACCATACCCCATGCCACATATCTGTAAGGGGGCTGGAACACTTTGGGCACTCTGTGATCCTGTCAGGGAAGTCAGGCGACGGACGAATGTTGAAACCATACAATGCTCTATGAGCAAATTTGAAGTAAGTCTCGCGCCATCTTTCATTTATGATGTGCCGCCGTACCACCTGCCATCCCTTCAGGACACATGCTGAAATATCTTCTCCTGGGACCCACTTCGGCCAGTTAGAGAATATGGACTCTGGATCTAATCTGATGAGAGCACCTTTCAGAGGGGGATATAAATTAGAAATTGTCAGCTTGCGAGGGCAGTCACCTACCAGACGGTCAAAGTCATGTTCTATGGCTTCCCTAGACACATTTCGCAGCCGGGATGACAGGAAAGAGTGTAGTTGTATGAGTGTGTAAGTATGTGTAGCCGGAAGTGAGTATTTCAGGACCATCTCATGAGGTGTGTGCCATCTCTTATCAGCCCTGTTAATCATGTGTCGTACTGTTGTTAGACCTTTGGATGCCCATAGCGACAGGGTTTGAGAAGTCAAGATGTGTGGGCCTTCCGGGTGCTTGGTGAGGGGGAGATGTTTGGAAACTAAAAAAGGGAGGTGAAATAGTTTTCGAACCTCCTTCCACGTCACCACTGTGTCCCGTAGTAGGACTGAGTGTTTTAGCAATGGTGGTAGCTTAGCATAGGAGGTATGCAGAATAGTGGTTAAATCCCAAGGGTTCGCCAATTCCCTTTCCAACTGAGTGGTGGCGTGGAACGAGGAGCCGTGGATACAGTCAATTACAAATTGAAACAGGCAGGCCAGGTTGTAGCCCCTCAGATTAGGGAAATTCAGACCTCCCTCTTGTGTACCCAACATTAGTTTTTTCAAGGCTATTCTCGGTCTTTTACCAGCCCATATGAACTTGGTGAAGGCCGAGTTGAGATTCTGTATGTCTGCATGTCTCAGTAGTTGGGGAAGGGTTTGCATTGGATAAAGGAGTCTGGAAAAGCTAATCATTTTAAGCAAGTGGCACCTGCCCATAAATGTGAGGGGTATATTATTCCAGCGCAGTAACTCTGCACGGATCCTAGCGAACAAGGGCGGGTAGTTTAAATTATATATTGTGGCAGGCGTTTTACCAATGTTGATCCCTAAATAAGTGACCGAGGAGGAGGCCAGTCTAATGCCTAACCCTGCAACGCGGTTGGCCCACCTTGGTGCGGATGTTCCTAGAGCTAGCATTTCTGATTTATGTAGGTTAATTTTATAGCCTGAAAAACTTCCAAACAGTTGTAGATGGGTAAGCAATCGATGTAATGATTGGTCAGGGGAATCTATAATTAATAGCACATCATCTGCAAACATAGTTAGTTTAACTTCTTCTCTGCCTACTTTTATTCCGGAATATATTTGCGTGGACAATAGAGATCAGGCTAGAGGTTCCAGTGCTAGATTAAAAAGTAGCGGGGAAAGTGGGCACCCCTGTCTGGTACCCTTGGATAGAGCTATGGGTGCAGATAAAATTCTGTGTGTATAAATCTGAGCGACCGGATTGCGATACAATCCTGTTAGGTATGTGCGGAATGTGCCCTGCAGACCTATCCGATCCAGCACCATCCCCAGCCAGTCCCACCTTACATTATCGAACGCCTTTTCGGCATCAAGTGTTAACAGGGCTGGCCTTTCTCCTGGCTGGGGACAGAGCTGCAACTGGTCCAGGACCGCTAGAACAGTTCTAAGATTCATGGTAGCAGACCTGTTCCTAATAAATCCCACTTGATGGGTGCCCACTAAGGCCGGCATGAACCTTGATAGTCTATCTGCCAGGATTTTAGATAGAATTTTAACGTCTTGGTTGATCAGTGAGATGGGTCTATATGAGCCAGGATCTGTGGTATCTTTGCCTTGTTTGTGTAATAGTTTGATGTATGCCAGTGATGCAGCTGGGGAAAGAGATCCTGTGGTCATATAGACCGTATACACGTCAACTAGCACTGGGGTTAGCTGTGGTAGAAGCGCTTTGTAGAATTCCCCTGTGTACCCATCAGGCCTCGGGGCTTTACAATTATGTAGATTCCTAATGGTAGAGCTGACCTCCTCCTTCGTTATAGGCGAATTAAGCATATCCCTCTGCTCACCCGTCAGCTGAGGAAGATCTACCCCTCGTAAAAATGTGTCCCCTAACGTCATATCCGCAGGGCCAACACAATATAGGTCAGCGTAGAAGTCAGCCAGAATTTTGTTTATGACATGAGGATCTGTGCTCAGCGTTCCTGCGGTATCTTTTAGGGCTGTGATATGTGTGAGGGGGCGTTTACCTCTCGCTAGCCTAGCCATTAGGCGACCTGCCTTGTTCCCGTGGCGGAATAGATCCACCTCAAAATGAGCCCTCTTCATCCTCTCCCTCCTGTCAAGCCACAGTTCAAATTGGGCCTTTGCCTCTTTCCATTTCTCCTTGTGGTCATCTGTGGGGGAACCAAGGAATACGGCGTATGCAGATTGCAATCGGGCACTAGCCTCCGCGAATTTCACCCGGGAGGTACGTTTTAGATTGGCCATATGTGCAATCAGCCTACCCCGCATTACAGCTTTGCCAGTTTCCCAGAACAATGTCGGATTTGTACGGTGATCAGCATTTTGTGCCGTAAATTCTAGCCACCATGATCTCAGTTCTTCCACAAATGCGTCATTTTTCACCAAGTATGTGGGGAACTTCCACAAAATATCTGAGCCCTTTGGGCATGAGGGGTATAGGTGCAATATCATGGGGGCATGGTCAGATAGTGCCAATTCTCCGATGCGCACTTCCTCTACTCTATTACTTATTTCCGTGGTCACCAACATATAATCCAGCCTGGACCAAGAGTTGTGCGCATTGGAGAAGTGGGTGAATTCCCTATCTTCGGGATGGTGCAGTCTCCATGCATCTGTCATTCCCAGTTGCTCCAGGAACAGTGGTAGTACACAGTCCCTAGACCGAATGGGGATGGTCGAATTAGGGGTAGGTGGGCTTTTTCTGTCCACTAATCGGTCCAGTACTGTATTTAGGTCTCCACCCAGTAACTTTCCCGGTGTCCTGTCAGACTGGATTCTGTCAGTAAGATCAATAAAGAACCTTTTGTTTTCTCCATTGGGTGCCTATACATTATAGATACTAAATGTGTCCCCGTTATCTTCCAAGATAATATGAGAGACCCTACCTTCTGTGTCCGTTGTATGGGAAAGGAGTTTAAACGTGAACGATTTGTTTATGAGGGTGATGACTCCGGCTTTCCCATCTTTTGCGGGTGAGCCAAAGACATGTCCCACCCATTGTTGGTGCATCCTTACGAAATCAGCAGTCGCCAAATGAGTCTCCTGCATTAATACAATGTCAGGATTGAGGCGTTTTAGGTATCTAAGAAAAAGCCTCCGTTTATGTGGAGAGCGTAGGCCTTTGACGTTCCAAGATATAATTTTAGTCATGGTGCATTCCTAATTGTGTTTTACCAGCTAACATGGTACATAAGTGTAAGCAAAAGGCAGTTAGCCCTAATACAGTAGTTACATTCATCTGGGAAGAGACGCTACTTCTAAAAGCAGGAACCTGTCGCTGCAACTGTGATGCTCGGTGTTCATGGGCTGAGTAAGAGACTGACTGTTGAAATCCCACCTGCATAGTTAAGGTAAATAAAACCAAAACAATAAACCATTGATAACCAAACAAAAGAAACCCATAAGGCATCTGAGGAAAAACGATGCCCCTCTCTAGGGTAGAGGACCTCCTTTTTTCGTCTGACATAGCAGTAGGTAACACAATATACATTGAAACCCCAATTGTGTCAAGGCGAGTCAACCCCTCCCCCCTGAGATCAAGCTTCGTGAAGTAAAGGCCCTTATGAGACTAGCACATAACGAAACTCCCAGCTATGTCTCCCCCACTGGTCAATACCCTTAAAGTACCCTCACTCGAATTCTGTAAAAGTGCCTTTCAGGTGGCCGTGTATCCCTCCCGTAAATCCTATCTCAGGTGTATAGCCCTAGCTCACTACCCAGTACTGGAATACAGGACTTAGCTGTCTCCACCCCCAGCCGGGAAGAGAAGGAGCGTTAGGTGAGGGAACTGCATTCAAAACTGGTAACAGTTAACAAGAAAAGTGAACCTGTCTGTGGCCTCCAGGCCCGATCATGTCCCAGACGTCCGTCACCCTGTCGGCTGACCAATTCTACTTTGTAATGACGTCAGTCATTTTGCCCAAAAATCTACGGTGAAACGGAAAAAAAAATCATTGTGCGACAAAATTGAAAAAAAACGCTGTTTTGTAACTTTTGGGGGCTTCCGTCTCTACGTAGTACATTTTTCGGTAAAAATGACACCTTATCTTTATTCTGTAGATCCATACGATTAAAATGATATCCTACTTATATAGGTTTGATTTTGTCAGACTTCTGGAAAAAATCATAACTACATGCAGGAAAATTAATACGTTTAAAATTGTCATCTTCTGACCCCCTATAACTTTTTTATTTTTCCGTGTATGGGGCGGTATGAGGGCTCATTTTTTGCGCCGTGATCTGAAGTTTTTAACGGTACCATTTTTGCATTGATAGGACTTATTGATCGCTTTTTATTCATTTTGAAATGATATAAAAAGTGAAAAAAATGCACTATTTTGGACTTTGGAATTTTTTTGCGCGCACGCCATTGACCGAGCGGTTTAATTAATGATATATTTTTATAATTCGGACATTTCCGCATGCGTTGATACCATATATGTTATTTTTATTTACACTGTTTTTTGTTTTTTTTTATTGGAAAAGGGGGGTGATTCAAACTTTTAATAGGGGAGGAGTTAAATGATCTTTATTCAATTTTTTTTTTTACTTTTTTTTTGCAGTGATATAGCTCCCATAGGGACCTATAACACTGCACACACTGATTTTCATCATTGATCACTGGTTTCTCATAAGAAACCAGTGATCAACGATTCTGCCGCATGACTGCTCATGCCTGGATCTCAGGCACTGAGCAGTCATTCGGCGATCGGACAGCGAGGAGGCAGGTAGGGGCCCTCCCGCTGTCCTGTCAGCTGTTCGGGATGCCGCGATTAGCCGCGGCTATCCCGAACAGCCCGACTGAGCTAGCCGGCAACTTTCGCTTTTAGCCGCGCGGCTCAGCTCTGAGCGTGCGGCTAAAGGGTTAATAGCGTGAGGCGCCGCGATCGGCGCTGCGCGCTATTAGAGGCGGGTCCCGGCTTCACTATGACGCCGGGCCCGCCGTCATATGACGCCGGGTAACTGTGTAACCCTGCGTTATATCAGGAGAGCAGGACCAAGGACGTACCGGTACGTCCTTGGTCCTTAAGGGGTTAAGGACCAGGGGTTTTTCCGTTTTTGCACTTTAGTTTTTTCCTCACCTTATAAAAATCATAACCTTTTCAATTTTGCACCTTATTTTTTGCGCCACCAATTCTACTTTGCAGTGACATCAGTCATTTTACCCAAAAATCTACGGCGAAACGAAAAAAAAAAAATCATTGTGCGGCGAAATTGAAGAAAAAACACCATTTTGTAATTTTGGGGGCTTCCGTTTCTACGCAGTACATTTTTCAGTAAAAATGACACCTTATCTTTATTCTGTAGGTCCATACGGTTAAAATGATACCCTACTTATATAGGTTTGATTTTGTCGTACTTCTGGAAAAAATCATAACTACATGCAGGAAAATGTATACGTTTAAAATTGTCATCTTCTGACCCCTATAACTTTATTTTTCTGCGTATGGGGCAGTATGAGGGCTCATTGTTTGCGCCGTGATTTGACGTTTTTATCGGTACCATTTTTGTATTGATCTGACTTTTTGATCGCTTTTTATTCATTTCTTCATGATATGAAAAGCGACCAAAATTATGTTATTTTGGACTTTGGAATTTTTTTGCGCGTACGCCATTGACCGTGCGGTTTAATGAATGATATATTTTTATAGTTCGGACATTTACGCATGCGGCTATACCACATATGTTTATATTTATTTTTATTTACATGGTATTTTTTTTTTCTATGGGGAAAGGGGGGGGGGATTTGAACTTATTAAGGAAAGGGTTAAATCCTATTTATAAACTTTTTTTCACACTTTTTTTTGCAGTGTTATAGCTCCCATAGAGGGCTATAACACTGCACACACTGATTGCCAGCACTATTCACTGCAAAGCCATAGCTTTGCAATGATCAGCGTTATCGGCGGTCGATTGCTCAAGCCTGAATCTCAGGCTTGGAGCAATCAATCGCCGAGGGGACACGCCGGAGGCAGGTAAGAGGACCTCCGCTCGTGTCCCAGCTGATCGGGACACCGCATTTTCACTGCGGTGGTCCCGATAAGCCCCGCTGAGCAGCCGTGCAGCTTTCACTTTCGGTTTAGACGCGGCGTTCAACTTTGAACGCCGCGTCTAAAGGGTTAATAGTGCGCGGCACCGCGATTGCTACTGTGCTCTATTAGCTCCGCGTTATATCGCGGGAGCCGGCCAAGGGCGTAAATATATGTCCTTGGTCGTTAAGGGGTTAAGGACGCAGGGTTTTTCCGTTTTTGCATTTTTTTTTTTTCCTCATCACCTTCTAAAAATCATAACGCTTTCAATTTTGCACATAAAATTCCATATAATGGCTTATTTTTTGCGCCACCAATTCTACTTTGCAGTGACATTAGTCATTTTACCCAAAAATCCACGGTGAAATGGAAAAAAAATTCATTTTGCGTCAAAATTGAAGAAAAAATTTCATTTTGTAACTTTTGGGGGCTTCCGTTTCTACGCAGTGCATTTTTCGGTAAAAATAACACCTTATCTTTATTCTGTAGGTCCATACAGTTAAAATTATACTTTACTTATATAGGTTGGATATTGTCGTACTTCGAAAAAAAAATCATAACTACATGCAGAAAAATTTATATGTGAAAAACTCTCATCTTCTAACCCCTATAACTTTTTTATTTTTCCGCGTACGGGCCGGTATGAGGACTAATTTTTTGCGCCGTGTTCTGAAGCTTTTATTGGTACCATTTTTGTATTGATTGGACTTTTTGATCACTTTTTATTAATTTTTTCATGATATAAAAAGTGACCAAAAATATACTATTTTGGACTTTGGAATTTTTTTGCGCGCACGCCATTGACCGTGCGATTTAATTAACGATATATTTTTATAGTTCGGACATTTTCTCACGTGGCGATACCACATATGTTTATTTTTATTTACACAGTTTTTTTTTTTTTTATGGGAAAAGGGGGGTGATTCAAACTTTTATTAGGGAAGGGGTTAAATGACCTTTGTTAACTTTTTTTTTTTCCACTTAGGGACCTATAGTACTGCACACACTGATCTCCTATGCTGATCCCTGCAAAGCCATAGCTTTGCACGGATCAGTCAGATAGGGGCTCGATTGCTCAAGCCTGTAGCTCAGGCTTGGAGCAATCAATCAACGATCGGACGCCACAAAGTCAGGTAAGGAGACCTCCGCCTGCGTCCCAGCTGATCGGAACATCGCGATTTTATCGCGATGTCCCGATCAGCCCGACTGAGCTGCTGGGAAGTGTTTACTTTTGTTTTCAGACGCGGCGGTCAACTTTGATCGCTGCGTCTGAAGGGTTAACAGCGTGCGGCACAACGATCGATGCCGCGCACTGTTAGCCCAGGGTCCCGGCTATGATTAGCAGCCGGACCGACCCGGTGTGATGCGGGGTCACAGCGTGACCCCGTTTTAAACACCGGGATCGGGCGTAGGGCGTACAGGTACGCCCTACGTCCTTAAGGAGTTAAAAATCAGACAATGTGATTTTATGTATATATTTTTTTCTCATTATGTCTCTCATAGTTGAGGTATACCTATGATGAAAATTACAGGCCTCTCATCTTTTTAAGTGGGAGAACTTGCACAATTTGTGGCTGACTAAATACTTTTTTCCCCCCACTGTATATAATGGCTAGAAATAGAACAGATTTTCATGTATACACAGATAAATATACATACATGAATGTAGCTGCAGCCTGGTACTTAGAGCACAACAACGTACATGTATGTTGCAGTGTGTTTACTATCTATGAAACGATTAATTCATAGACCGCACATTAATAACTGCTATCAGCAGTCAGAGACCCACCGTTAATGGCAGATATTAGCGATAATTCTGTTGTCCACCATTAACCCTTTAGACGTGATCAGTGTCAATCATGGTATCTAAAGGCTTATAAACAGTTGCCGGTGGGTTTGGGGGGTTAATCCGTCCCCTTCATTGCAATCGCTGGGGTCTGATTAGTTAAATGTGGTCAGATGTCTCTTATCCATCCTTCTGCCCTTGATCGCCGCTCCTGTGATCGGCGTAAATTTAAAAAAAAAAGTACCAAATGCCAAAAATGCTGATTTTTGGTCATATCTATCAGAAAAAATGATAAAAAGTCCCATCAAAACATATCAACATTTCTTTCCTGATCGAGTTAAGAGTAATTCATTTTGCTTTTCTGGTATACTGCTTGTTGTGTACAGGACTTTGCCCTCTACATATAAACTGATTTGTAGCATCGAGCAGCTATTTCTAACACACACGTACACAATTTATATATTTATAGACAGACAGATAGACTTTCATATGCAGACCATTCATCACTTAAGAGATCAGTGTTCAGTTTATGCTCCCAAGAGCTGGTGAGGTAGAATGATTGTATATAAGTAGGTATCAGTCTGAATTAGGTAGGGTAAGCAAAGACTTGTAGTTTTGGCTGACCGTATCAAATCTGAGGAGAGAAGGATTGAATATAATTCTGGAGTTTAAGAGACAGTTGTTTGAGTTAAGTAATGTGATTTTATTATGGGAAAGTCTAAGGTGGGATTTATCATCCCAAAAATGGGGCAAATAATCGCATAAGCTGTGCTACTGTGCCACTGTCCCTTAATAAACTTTGCAGCTGTCCCCTGAGAATACTCACTTGTCCTTTTCAAATCAGACCTGGCTAGAGCAAATTGATGCAGGCAGTGTTATTCGCCTCACTGCATTATACAGGAAGCAATGGCGGATAGGGAGCCTAGGGTTCCTTGTTCCTGCCAGCACTTACTTATTAAATTGCATTGGTGTCTTAAAGCGGGCTTGACAATTTTGTTTGTAGGAGCTAAAAAAAAACTTAGGAGCCGGGATGCTGCATGTCACTTTACATGACGTCATGTAATGGGGCGTTATGTGATGTTATATGATCTGTCATTTGTATCTCTCCTATGTCACAGTAATTAGTGTTCCCTTATCTCCCCCCTGTGTGTCACAGTCATAAGTGTCTTATATGTTAAAAAATAACAGTTTTACTTGCCTGTGCCTCCGTTCCCACACTGATCCCCCATTTTGACCACCGTAGCCAATCAGTGGCCTAGCTGTGACGATACCCACTCCTTAGTACAAAGCGTCACCGATGAGGTTGCTAATTCGCTGTTATCACCTGACATCTGCTGCTCATGTAATATTGGAGGGCCAACCGCAGGCAGAATGGGGGATCAGTGCAGGAACGGAGGTGGAGGTAAGTAAATCAGTTTGGTTATTTTTAAAGGATGAACAGGGCTGACAAAAACCTGGGTTTCACCATGAAATTCTTAGATGCTGTGGGGTAACAAATCGCCAGAAAAATACCAGTGTGGAAACGTAGCCAATAATAAAATCAGAATCGTATGGGGAGATTTATCAAAACCTGTGCAGAGTAAAAGTTGACCAGTTGCCCATAGCAACCAATCAGATCGCTTCTTTCATTTTTAAAGAGGCCTGTGTACTTTCAGACCATTGTTCCTAAATTTTTATTCACTTCATTTAGGCTTATGCAAAACTGCAGGTGAGTAAACCGAAAATCAGAGATGGGATGGAAAAGGTGGAGAATACTTCAGATAATTTCTTTCCATGTGAATGTCCGAGAATTAAGGTGAGAACAAAATACTTACACTCCGTCACAAATGAAAACATTTTTGAGTATTGAAATATTGATTTAATACATAGGCTGATGCAGTAAGACAACTGCTTTACTTATACCCTATTTAGTAATGCAGACCCTATAAGGAGGCTTCCTCCACAGGGGATATTCTGTTAACTACAAAAAAGGCTCTTACTCTAGTGAACATGGCCCATTCTGAATTGTGAACTTAGCCCAGTTCTTTAGTGTATGGTCCCATATATTTATTTTAATGGCTGACATGCATAGTCAGCTATAAATTTAGCCAATATACATTGTACAAATGGAGTGCGGCCTTCTAAACTGTGACTAGTTATGACCCCCTTCACATCATGTTTCAGGGATCCATCACTAATATATGCTTTGATACCTTCAAAAAAAGGCAGCAAACCCATAGGCCCCGATTTATCAAACCGTGTGAGAGAAAAAGTGGAGTGATTTTCCCACCAATCACAGCTCAGATAACAAGATCTGGTAAAGTGAAAGCTGAGCTATGATTGGTTGCTGTGGGAAAATCTCTCCATTTTTTCTCTCAGTTGATAAAGCAGGGCCTATATAGACTTTAAAGTAGTCTACTATGCATTTATGTCCCTCAAACAAAACATATATATTTAACTCCCATGATGGTCTGTATATATCCAGGACTGTCTTATTACAAGGAGACATTGTCTATGTCTTTAAAAATTCTTATTGCCAGACTAGGTACTAGGCAGAACAATGTAGGGTCATTGGCTGAACTGGATGGATGAATGCTTTTTTTTTTTTTTTTAGCCTTACAAATGATGTTCTAATGACTACATTTGGTCTGTTTAATTGTTACATAGTTTTGTCTAGTATAGTCTGTGGTTAGGATGCAGGTACGTCCAGTATACATATGGTACACAACGTATCCCACCATATAAAGCCCTGAAACGTGATGGGACTGTGGCCTAGACAAAAGTTTAAACAACAAATAACCCAAAGGGGTTAACAATACATTTAAAAGTAAAACATAGCTTTAAAAAAATTCCTAGGTATTCCTAGGTATCATGTGTACTAATTGTATTATTGCAATAACGTATAATATGAGATATTTATTGCCTCAATATTCATATATCGTTATATAAAACTATTGTTATAGCTTAACAGCTGGTCACTGATATATAGCGGCTCATAGCGTATCACCAGTGTTGTAAATCACGCTGTTATTTGGAAATATTGGTGGCTATATCTCAATACTTGTATCTGAAATTCTCATGTATCAACAGACAATCTTTGTTTTATCTCACACATTTTTTGTCCTCAAAATTAGTGGTGAACACTTACATAAAATGGGGTCTGGCTAGTAACACTGAGCTGTCTGTTGTTTTGGCAGAAAATATAACAGTAGCAGAGACTGTGACATATGTGTGAACATGCAGTTACATACA